>NW_025109978.1:454162-695439 GCF_011392965.1 Frieseomelitta varia | reverse complement strand
ACGCGAAAAGGGGACACGCGACCAGAGACTGTGCCAACCTGCCCGGCCCTACCTACTTATAATTAAACACAGGCATACCAGTAAGTAAGCTACCTATCCTAACCAGTCGCCCTATATTTAAAAAATGGCAAAACAGGCACACCAACACATTCACTCCACGATTCTCACACATACCACTCGGGCGCAGACCTAAACTAGAGAGAACGTCCCGGGACGCCTCCGACACCCGAGCTTAACATACAACTTTCACACTCTAATTTACGTACCATTTTCCTGAAATCGACTGAAAATGGCTAGCGACCATTACGTAAAACGTGATTAAAACACGTTTATATTTACAGTTATATGTGAAATATTAATAACTGAGAAAAAATATGTAGTTTCTGTAGAAATTACAAGCAGGTTATATTGTATCATATTATATAATTGATAGTATAATTAATAAGTATTATTATAATAAATTCGTATTTCAAATACTTTAAATATTTATAATGAATGGAACAATAGAAACGATGCAATTCCACATCCTAACCACACACACATATGCGGAAAATACGTCGTGCACGATACGCTAACACACTGTCAGTCGCTGAGAAATTTTTTATAAAAGTACAAACTATGGTCATCGTGCCCAATGTCTTTCACCCACTCAAGTAGCACCTAGGCACGTGAGTGAGATCCTGACAATGAACACGGAAGGGGTTAAACCTGAAAATCCTGAACTAAAAAAATGATTAGTTTATGTAATTTGTATCTAACGGACTGTTGCATTATTTTGTTTCAAACTCTAATGAATTTACTTTTTTAGAAATTATTGACATTGCAAGAAAATAAAGAGAATAAACAAGACTTGAATTTATTAAAAAAGATACTATGAACAATTTAACAATTGATTCAAATAATCAAAATCAAAACAATTTACACTAAATTAAATATTAATACAATATTAATAAACTCAGGCGACTTCTTCATCAAAGCATATTTTCAAAAATGAGAAAGCAGTGTTCAAACTTGTTGCTTTGATTCAAAAATCTGCCGGTCGCGGAGTATCTTCTTGCACATAGAATTTCATACATTTTTCTACGAAAAAAATTCTAATCTGTTATATTTAAAAATTCTACTAAAATTCAGAATTATAAAATTCAATTAATTAAATCATTTAATACCGACATAAAAGAGAAGATGAAATTAAAAATAATTAATTATTATAACAAAATATATCATCAGTATCAATAAGTAATAACTGCATCTTTCATAGCAACAAAGTTGGAGGATATCCATCTTCTCTACTATAATATGCTCAAACGAAATTGTTTTAATAATAATTATTCATAAATATTTATAATTTATCTATTCATATGAATATTCATATGGATGTTTTACTTTTGCGAACATTTATATTGAATATATTTTGATTTTATAAGTAATTACTATAAATACATATATTCTAATTGTTAAAATCGCGATGTGCAAAAAGCCCTATCCTGATCTAATACATAAAAAACCTGAAAAAATTGTCACTACTCACGGGTACAAAAAATACTCGCGGTCACTATGCTCAAAAATTCTACGTATACAACCAGTCACCCGTGCCGATTCGAATCTTTCATCCTACGACATGATTGAGTGACCGGAGGAACATAAATGCATGCGACTCACGCGATAGATGCGAAAAACATTGTCATTGATGCTGCACTGGAGCAGGGAAAGTTATCGTGAAGACTCTCATCAAGTAGATTGATAATCCCATAGTGAACGCCATGAAAAATTGCTTAAAAAAACATAGAATGTTTTGTTTTTAAAAATACAATGTTATTTGTGAAAATTTAAATTTTAATAATGATAAAATTGGGACCAATGATTTTGAATACTTTTATTTTATAATTATAATTTTATATTTGATTTCAGTAGAAAGAAAACTATAGAGAATAAAATTTAAATACAACGTGCTAAAGTACTTACATTTTTAGCTTTTGAAGCATCATAAGATTCTTAGAGATTTAGAGGAAGTGGAGACTGTAGAAGATCTGTAAGAAAACATTAAACATTAGGATTTATATTTAAAAGTGAAGCAAAATTTTAAGTTGAAGATAATAAAAGATTCTTACATTCTTGGCTTTAGAGCCATCGTTGGATTTTCCCCAATGCAAAAGTTGATATTGTAAAGCGTCTGTAACAAACATCAAATATTATACTTTGTTGTCAAATTTGAAAAATTGAATAAATTGGGATACAATATATACTTACGATCTTGATCTCCAGGAGAAGCTTTATCCTCTTGAGCACTGACTCTAATACCGAAAACGAACAAGAAAAAATACAAAAAAAGAAAAATAAGACTATCAACGCGCGTGTTTAAGTAACAATCGACGAACTCACTGGCTCTAATTTCGCGAATTACAATTTGAATGAATTATTTAATTTAACAAGAGCCATTTTGCTCAGAAAAATATGAAAATACTTCGCAACAAACTGACTCTACCGACCGCTTTGCTCGCGGTCACAAAAACTATCTGAAAATAAATATTCGAAAATAAAACTGATTAGTAAGGGGAGAGATACGTTTATTTAGAAAATACTACTATTTTTCTAGAACATGATTGTAAAGAAACTTGAATATATATTAAAGATATTAATTGTAAATTATAAAATATATCTCAATACTGAATACTGTAAATAAAAGACGAGTATTGTATTCTGAATGTTCGTTATTAGAGTAGGAAGTATGCAAATTAATAATATATCACGTCAAGTGTTATAAATATTCAAAAATGTTTCAGAAGTCAAAATACAGCGAAATGTAGTCTCAAGGAATAATATTACGAAAAACGCGTGTGAAATCTTGCTTTGAATTGTTTAATTACGCATCAATCGTTTATGTATACCTAAATGAAAATATTACCAAATTTCTGTCAAAGAATATTAGACTGTCCATTAACAATCGTGGCATTTGTGTTCTATCCTATCTCTGGAATCAAGGAACAACCTGCACAAAAAGAAACCAAAAGTTAGAACAATATAAAACATGTATGTCAAATGAAGGCAAACGTGTAAAAATGAAACGATAATCATCTCAAATTCTACTAAAAGAAATGTACGAGATAAACTAAACCGGTAATCGTACTAGTGAAATCGACGATTGAAGAAAAATCCACGCGAAAAATTTCAAAGTATTACATGACTTCATTACCGTAATGCTCAATTAATGTGCTCATTAAACACAAGCGTATTAATTAAACGATACTATTAATGAGATATAAATGGAAGTAAAAGAGTGTTGAAGAAGCGACGCTATCGAAGAGACGCTACCGATGGTTAGAAGAGATTACGAATCTAATGCGACGTAATACGTGTTGTTGTCACAAACTTCGAAAGCTGAATGACTCTCCGTGACACGTCTCGTCATGCAATTGAGAAAATGGTAGGGGATGGAGTGGTCTTGAACGAACAGGTACGATAAGACGAATACATTCTCGACACGTTTAGTCGGAAGTGTTTATTTGTGACGCCGAAAAAGTAGGTGCGATATTAAAAACCTTACATACACATATAAGCACTCTGTTTATGTTGTTTTGAACTACGAATTTCGAGCCTCAAGGCCTTCTACACCTTGAGATAGAAAATTTTATTATGTTTGCAGTAAAATTGTTGTTTTAACTATTAAATACTTACATTTTAATAAATTATTGTTGAATTTAGTATTAGAATTATTAAAAATTACGCAGTATTAAGTTAAAGAAGTTAAAGAAGAATAAATTAAATAAATAAGTAGAAAGTGTTGTAATAGAAATATGTGTGTAAAAGCATATAATAAAATATATGTATATACAGGGTGTTTCGTAACTTGTGAGATCCACTTCGGGAGCTGATTGTACGCTTAAAAATAATGAAAAAAAGTCATATAAATATGTCCTATCTGTCTTCCTTTATGAGATATAATGAATTTTATAAACGGAGCAAACTCTCTGTCCGGCCTCTCTTTCCATAGACCGCAATAGTTCATAAGCAAGAATTCGCACTGTTTACAAATAATACTTACTTGATATCTTTCGTTTTTGGTACTTGGTTCCTGCAAATGTATGAACGTGAAGAGAGTTTTGTATCTTCCATACTTTTCACTGAATCAGCTCCCGAAGTGGGTCCCACAAATTACAAAACACCCTGTATATAATGAGTTAGTAAATTACAAAGTTACAATATTTTTACTGATTAGAATTGAAATTAAATTTTGATATAAAATAACTTTTAGCATAGTATGTTCTGTTTAAGTGTTTATATGCGATTATTTCTTTAATTGTTAAAAATTATATGTAATAATTATTTGGTTAACTCTTACCTTGAGTCGAAGCTAAAAATCCATGTTCTTAAAAATTCACAACACAAACATTAATCTAAAAGCTATTGACGTATATTTTTACCTGAGAACTGCTGGAAGATCTTTCTGGATAATTTTTCTGGCTTCCTTCTTTACAGATGAGACGTGCACCTTTCCGCCATATTTGCTGCTTAAAAATCGATCGTGAGAAATATCGATTATTTCGATAATCGTAGGAAGTATATTCCATATTTCACCGTTGGGGCGTTGCAATCGCATGTTTCGTATCAAATTGATAACCTGGAATAAAAAATAAAAAATTCTGATCTAATACAGAAAATTCATGAGAATTTCTTAAAAAGAAACGAAAATACTCAAACGTGATGAAAAATTGTCAATACTTTAAATTGAGACATGAGAAATTTCATTCATTACGCAGTAGAATTATTATTTCTCATTAAATACGTACATTCTCAATAAATTATTATTGAACTTATTGCAATTGTTAAGAATGACGCAATATGAGATTAAAGAATAAGCAAATGAATAGAAAATGTTACAATAAAAATAAAAGCATATTATATATATATATATATATATATATAATAAAAAAGGTAATCATATTACAAGGTCACCATGAAAATGGGGTTAGAATAGAAATGAAATTTTGATATAAAATGAAATAACTTTTAGCATTATAAAATAATTTTTAGCATAGTATGTTCTGTTTAAGTGTTTATATGCAATTATTACTATAATTGTTGAAAATTATATGTAATAATTATTTGGTTAACTCTTACCTTGAGTTGGAGCCAAAAATGCACGTTTTATCTTAAAAATTCAAAACACAAATCTAACAGCTATTGATTTAAATTTTTACCTGAGAACTTCTGGACAATACTTTTCTCTCAATGATTTTTCTGAATAATATTTTCTTCTTTACAGACAAGCTGTACCTTCTTCCGCCATATTTCCTGTTTAAAAATCGATCGTGAGAAATATCGATTATGTTCGAAAATCATAGGAAGTGTATTCCGTATTTCACCGTTGGGCGCTGTAATCGCGCGTTATAACACGCACGAGATAACTTAGAATAAAAAATAAAGAACTCTGGTCTAAATCAAATTCACAAAATTCATAAGAAATGCTTAAAAAAGGACAAAAATATTTATACACTAGATGAACAATTGTCAATACTTTAAACTGTTATAATTTCGTAAAAAAATCTGTAAAACAATTAACTTAATTTTATTTGAAAAAGTGAAGTCTCCATTTTAATAATCCTGAGTTTGTTTCATTACTTAGATACTTATTTTTATATCATACAGCAAATGTAAATATAAGAATACTTTTCTTTTCGAAAATTGTAAAAATTCTAACATCTTATCAAAGAGAAGTTTTTCCGTCACTGAACAATTTTTTTTCATGATCAGATCAATCATAATCTTGAAAATTAAATCTTTTCTTTACAGCGACAAAATGCACAGTCTTCCAGTTCACGAAATTCGATAAAACAGACAAATCTGTGCTCTTTTTCCAAATCACCTCTAGATGACGTGCATGTTTTGTTCCAAGTAGTTGAAATTTATAGGGTATTATCGGAGACGTTGGCCAGCCTGGTTACTTCAATAAATAATACTTTTATGAAAATTATTAAATTAATCGTATATTAAATTATATTAAAATAAGAAATTAAATTAAAAAAAATAAAAAATCATAATCGATGTTAATTTTATTTCTTTTGTGATTATAAATTAATGTAATTATAAAAATTGATGTACGGTAGAATATTTTTAAATAAACTAAAGTATTAATTTGTACGCTTTCCCCTTTTTCCATATATAATTTTTAATTTTCAATTTTCTTTGACATTTTTTGGTTTTAATTTTATTTATAGAAACTAAATCCTATAAATCGAATAGAAAATACAAACGAATATCGACGCCTCCTTGCGGAATATCATAGAAGTAAAATCAGCTGACCCTGTCTTCCAAGCGTCAAATGCGTATTTATAAATAGTGTACGTGCGAGTTCGTTGGAAGCTGAACTTACTTTTCAATAACCAAATATCAAAATGGTTGATATGAAAAGTAATGTGAATTTTACGTGCCAGCGATGTTTACAACCTCTTAGACTAGATCAGAGTTTTCATCATCTTGAAGAACACGCGCTAGCAGAACTTTCACGTAGGTAATTTCTATTTCGAACTATATGACTCTTTAAGTTCTATTGCTTATTTTTCCCCTTTTAGAAGAAAAAATGAGATAACATTTTTTCCCCCTTAATTGTATCTTTGAATTATACTAGTCTGTAATATTTTGTAGCTTATATATATATATTGCAAGTTATTATATTCATCTGTTTTAATTGTTTAAAACAATTGTTGTGTCATTAATATTTTATTTAAGTTGTTTATTCGATATAGTTCCTATCCAACAACAAGTGGTGAATGATTTAGAGCATCAGAGTACAAGTATAGAACATTTAGTACCACCATTTAAATTGACTGAATCTGCAAATGGTACAAATGGGTTTATGTTAGTTGGAGATTCTGGAGAAACAGAAAGTTTAAGTCACCATTTAAAGGTACATAAACTTTAGTTACTAAATTAGTTAGTAAAATGCAATCTTAGTTCTTGTTAGTTATTACTGATATAAATTATTTGTTTAAGGTACGAGCAACACTATTTGATATTCTTAGCAGTAGTAGTTCTGCTGATCATCCACTTTGTGATGAATGTGCGGATAGTCTTTTATTGTTAATGGATCAACAATTAAGAATGACTGAAGGAGAATGGTCAGACTATAATGAGTACTTAAAAAAGTTAGAAATAGAACAGCAACATCAGGGTCATGAAGATGTAGAAATGGAAACTCTCACAAAAGAATTACAGGATGTGAAGTCTGAAGAAGAGAGAATGATAAATGAATTAGAGGCATTAAGAAAAGAAGAAATTGCAACTAGAAATGCCATAGCTCAACAAGAGAGGGAAAGAGAAAGATTACAAAGTGAAGAAGAAAGGTATTGGAGAGAATATTCAAAACATAAGAGAGATCTCATATTAGCAGAAGATGAATACCGTAGGTAATAATAACATGTTGTTGCCTTAAGTATATCTTTTATATTTCTGTCTCATTAACAGTAATAATTTTGTTTAGTTTGGAGTGTCAGTTAGCTTATGCTGCTTCACAACTAGAGAGACTGAAGAAAACAAATGTTTTCAATGCTACATTTCATATTTGGCACTCAGGACATTTTGGAACTATAAATTCTTTCCGGTTAGGTAGATTACCAAGTGCACCAGTAGACTGGAGTGAAATAAATGCTGCTTGGGGACAGACCACTTTGCTATTAACAGCTCTTGCTAGGAAAATGAATCTCACATTTAAACGTTTTCGTCTAGTACCATTCGGTAATCACAGTTATATTGAAGCTTTAGATCAACATAGAGAACTACCACTATATGGAAGTGGAGGATTTAAATTCCTATGGGACACAAAATTCGATGCAGCAATGGTAGCATTCCTCGATTGTTTGCAACAATTTAAGGAACAGGTGGAAAAAGGAGACAGTGGATTCTGTCTTCCATATAGGATGGACCGTGGAAAAATAGAAGACTCTGCAACAGGAAATTCTTATTCCATCAAGTAACTATTATTTACATTAATATGCTTTTCCCGATTATATCTATTTGAATCGCGCATTACATGCTTTCTGTTTTAGAATTCAATTTAATTCGGAAGAACAGTGGACCAAGGCACTGAAATTTCTGTTAACTAATTTAAAATGGGGCCTTGCTTGGGTTAGTTCCCAGTTCACAAAAGATGAAGCTGAACATTAACTTCATATTGGTTTATGCAAATTCATCCATTCTTAATCACACATCTCTTTTACATTGTCTTGTGTAAATACACGTGTTATTTGTAAATAAATTCAGTTAAAGGATAATCTTTTTATTTAAAATCTGATTAATAATATAAAGATTTTAAATTAAGAACAATGTTCAGGTTTGTTAGCTAAAAACCAGGTTATACCATATAGTAAACAAGGTGGACTTTCAACTTCCTCAGAACTGATGTATTGTTTTACTTCTGGAATGCTTAATTCCACCACTTCGATCAGTTCCCCTTCAGATGCAGCACCTCCTCCTTTAATTTGACAAATCACCCATACTTAAGGAACGTAAGATTTTTTTTTTCAATCTAAAGATATTTCATTAAATATTACATATTTACTTAAAACCTGTATCATTATCTCTAGTATTATGATCTTAAAAATAGAGCAATGTTAAAAACAATTATATTTATAATTAAGCTTACCAGAGTGTGTATGCATTTCATCAGTAACTTCCACATAAAAGAGTGTATGTTTGCAGACCGAAGTGGAAACGTATCTATAATACATAACAAAACAAATAACTAAACATGACAGATTATTAACAACATATATTTATTGTCATTATTATTATTACTATTATTACTTCTAATATGGACAAACATTTTTTATGTATAAACAGGATAAAATAATACATCCAATCACAAAAATATAAAATGGCACACACATGTATACAACCAATGACATTTCACTTACACATTGTTTTTTACATCACGAAATGAAATACTAATAGCTTTTTAGTTCGCAACTTATACAACAAAATTTTAGCATTTCAATAAGTTATAACTTTGCCATTGACACACCTGAAAGTAATGACATATTTAAAGGCTTCGATAGGTGCTTCGTATCCACATTCTTCTCTTACTTCATCCTTTGCAATCTCAACAAATGATTTGTCTTTATCCACAATACCGGCGCAAAGTTCTAAGGTTAAACCCAATGACGGCGGATATTGTTTAAGATCCACAGGACCAAGTTTCTCTGGCAGAAACGTATAATAAAACGCCGGGCGATATTGCCGAACAAATACAAGTTTCTTCCGGCTGATGTTGAAAATAATTATACTCACACCATCGTGTGCTCTTACCACATCCCAAGCTTTCTGTTCACCATCTTGTTGGTAACGTATTCGAACGGGTCTGATCCACGGTGAATCTGACGGACATTCCGTTATATGTAATTGTTGCACATCGAGCATTCTCTGACGGATATTTTCATTTTGCTTTTCTTGTTCTCTGATATCCATTTTTTGACGGATATTCGATTTAATGCAACTATTTAACTCCCGTCGGTAATAATTCGATGAACATGCGCACGCCGGATACCTGTAGATGCCGTACTCGACACTAAACTGAAATGCGCAGTCTCAAACTAGCATTGGAAGTCGTTACGTTCGAGAAATGTATAAATCATTCTACTATTTTTTACATTAGGTAAGATAAGAATAAATCATGCGGTATTAGTGTATTCTCGCAAACGTTTCCTTATCGCCGTTCTAAAAATTTCAATCTGCTTTTTATTTTCCACCACTAGAGCTTCTGCTAACAATCATATTATACGTTTCAAATTTCACTATTTACCATTACATTTTAACCGTTTACTTTTAAATCTTTGAATCTTTCTTCCTTCTAGTTATTCTTCGGCCCTTTCTCTTAAAATCTTCTGTTTTGTACGCGTCTAGAATTTCCTGCTGACGCACTTGAGTATCAACGTGGATAACATCAGGTTTTTTACGAGGCCTGGTTACCGCCGCGGGAGGAGAGAATTCGATCTCCATGTCGGACGCGGTCGAGCTAGACGTGCCAGAAGCATCATCTTTGTTCTTCACGATCTTAAATTGCAACGGTTTCATTGGCTCAGACAAACGAGGTTCGGCTGGTGTTTCTTGCCTAATGGGATACATCGTTACGTAATAAATGCCATCTTTCCTGTGAATATGTAACGTCGGCGGAAATTCTGATCCTTCCTCTGCTCCCTCCATCTTTGATTGCTTCTGCATCGCCTGGTAACTTATAGTCCTTCCGGTTCTCTGTCTTCTACTGACACTCTTCGATCGCGAAGGTACCGAGCGCGCGCGTTCGATTACTCTTCCACGATCAATTTTTCCACGATCTATTCTTCCGCGATCAATTCTTCCACGATCGGCTCTTCCACGATCGATCCTTACACGATCGGTTATTCTATCGGTTCGTCTACGTTCAGCTCGAGCAATTCTTGCCTTTTCTTCTTCCAGCTCTTCAATGGAAATCTCCTTCGCCTCTTGCAGCATTTCATACAAGTAGCGACCAATGGCACCCGGTCTCCAACCAATGCGCGGTTTCAACTTTGCCGCCGTGTCAATCGTGTTCCATAACCAACCCATGTTAGCCGGCACTCTCATGGGTATGTCGATGCAGTTTCGATGACCAAAATGAATTCCAGGGTAATAGTCACCGACGAAATAAACGTATCGCATTACCGGTCTGCTGACTGGAATCGGCAACTGCGAGATAACAGCTGATCCAGGTACGTGGCGATCGCCACCAGGGCCCAGAGATTTTTCTCTTTTTTTTTTGGTAGTAACTTTTTTAGAACGCCAACTCTTAGCATCGCGGATCGACAGATCCACATCAACGTGCTTCGATTGTGGGCCATGACGCCTCAATTCACTCTTAAAACTCTTCTTCGCTTTGTGACGAGCTTTCGGACTAGCAGCGGCACGCTTTACGCCGGTCCGCGTCTTGGAGGAGATATAAGTGGCACTCAGCGTCACACTACTATTATCCTGAGGCTTTCTTCTTCTCGATTTGCATCTCGGTTCACCGCAAGGACCCACCTCCGAGTCCATCAGCGCAGACGACGTGACTTCCAGTTCCTTCTGTTTGTCCGTTTTCTCGTCCTTCTTCTCCTCCTTCTTTCTATGTTTCACAGGCGTAGTTGTTAAACCGGCCTCCGGTAAAACAGGTATAGCCTCGCGGACAATTCCTAACCGAGGTGGCACGATTCCTCGAGTAATCGGTGGTGAATAAGGAGCAACTTGAGGATGCATATCGTCGATAAGTTTGATGCTACAGGGAGCGGTGCATGTTGGAGTTGCTGCTACTTGCAGAGTCGGTGCCTTTTTCTTTGGTGCTGATCGATCCGGAGGCACGTAGTCTTTATCGATGTCTCTGCCGAAATAAGGACTTTCCGATGGATCCATTAAACCAAGCCCTGGTAATCCTGGCACTTTTCCAATGGAATCCACAAAATCCTGAGCGTCTTTGAAAGCTCGAATCAAACAGTCTATCCCTGAACACGGTGATTTCATACATTTTGCAGCTCCTCTAGGAAATTTCGCATCTTTCCCAGGACAAATGCAAGCTGGGGTTGCTCCAGTGGACGTTATACGAGGCGTACAAGCATCGAAGATGGGTATCACGTCGTTATCTCTGGAAGCTGTTTTTCGTGACAGAACTTGAACTGGGCTACCTGAGCAACTGCAATTGAACATATCTTTCTCCTCACCGCCACCTATCAATCGAGTTGCCATATTATGCTTCTCATCGTACCAAGCGTAATCAACATCGTAGTCAATCCATCTGAAAGTAGTCGGAACTACGTAAATTTGCTCTACATCTCCACCGCCTTTTAATCTAGATAGTTTGTTGCATGGGGGATCCTGCTTCAGCGTGTGCAGCGCAGGCAGAAAATTGTTCACGCAGTGAGTATTAACTAATGTGTCTTCGCGTTTATTTTCTTCTTTGGATAATATATCAGGATTTCTTAATTTCATACAATACGTACAACCTGAGGGACAAATCATTGGATGTGTCGAACGATTTTTGGGCAGGCAACCGCACGTTGGCTCATTTGGATAGGCATTGTATACCATTTCTCGGTATTTAGGATCGTTGAGTTTTTCAGCGGTGGTTAGAGTCTTGAAAGCCGGATGTCCCATTGGTATTTGTGGAGGAGACTCTGGTCGTTTTAATAGAGGCATTATCATATCTTTATCCGGGGCATTCTCATCTTTCGAATCTTTTTCAAATTTTGAACTTTTCGGAAAAATATAAGGGCGTAAGAATTTTTGAAGCGGTGAATCCTCCAACATAAAAGATTTTCCGTTTAAAGAAAATTGCTCGACAATGGCGCTTCCAAGACACGATAGTCTCAAGATTACGGTTATATTAGCACACGTTTCTCCATTAGAATCGGTTATATCAAACGAATTTTTAACTATACATGGTGTAGATAGACCGTCACTGTTATTCTTCGTAGCAATCACTTGTTTGCACATACAGGCAGGCAAAGACAATTTTGCTGTTCCTAAAAAGACACCATTTTTATTTGAGCAAGCAACGTCTTTGCGATACAGATCTAAATACACAGGTGACCATCTTATGGCTTTGATAAGACAACTAGGCGTTTTGGCGAACAAACACGATTTTCTAAATTCAGAATTTTCAGATGATCCATAACCCTGATCGGCGGCTTCTTTTTTTTGAGGGACTCTTATCTCATATTCTGGCAAATCGACGAATCTCACGCATACAAGCAAATCTTTGACATTGTTATCTGGAACTTCAGGATTTAAAGTCACTTGATTGACGAACACCTCGAGCATGTAAAGCTGTTCCTCTTTGAATTTTATGATCTTGTTTTGTAGAGCCATTTTTTCGTTCTGTCTTGCTCGGTATTCGTCGCACGAGAATTTAGAAAAAAAAAGATCGCGAACTCGCGAGAACTTCTGGAGAGATTTTTAGTCGAGACGCGCCATTAATTTTGGGTCGTTTTTATGGTCTAACCACACAAATCGGTCAGTTTTGTATTTTATTTTGTTGAGTCTTTAATGATCACCATGGTAACTCATATTAACAGAATTTCTTGTATATCAAGTGATCGTTTTATAAATTCCTTGAGAATTGTCATCTGCCTTTCCTACGGTTTTTACCTTTCAACCCTTTTCTCTTCTTTGGTGGTTTTTCTTTTATCTTTCCTTTTAATTCATCCAGAGTCGTTCTATCTAGATACTCTGAAATATCCTTGGCAACGCCTTCCTGATAACTAGGTGGTACCAAGCGCCTAACACAGAACTCTCTTTCTTGATCCTTATTTCTGAAGGTAAAGAACTTAGGATGCAACTCATAGTGGGTCATGAACGATCGACCGAAGCACGACATTCTCATTTCCACTTCCACCGAACCCGATGGGTTTTCGCCAGGATCTAATAGATTGAAGCTACCTTTTACCTTAAACGGTTTTGGCAGATTTTCCGGATCATTTTGAGCCATCGCTACTTGATCGCATAAACATCCAGGCAATGTTATTTCGGTCTCAGCAATGGGATACATGTCCCCGAAGCGAAAGACACCGACCTTTGTCATCCTGGTTTGTAATTCCCTTACCAGATCTTTCGGTTCCTTGATGAACAGACAACTTCTACCTATCATGAAGTAAAAGGTACCATCCTCGGTGAGAGGTGGTGGTTTCACCGAGTAAAAGTCTTCCCGCGTGATTTCGAACGTGGGGAAATCGAGGAATGAGATCTTCACCGCGATTGGATGTTCACCGATGTCTTTGAGTTTACTTTGTGTCAACGTCAACTTGTGAATCAGCATTTCGACCATATAGATTTGGTGGTCGCGACCACCGAAACAGGACATCTTGGATGTTAAATGGTTTTGAAGGTAATTAGATATTTGATACTGGGAATTTTTAGAGGTTCAATATATCGAGAGTAAATGACAGATCTCGAGTGTGTAACAATTGAATCGCGAGTATGATATATGGCTGATTCATGCATGCATTTAGTCTTACGAATTCCTAGCATCATCGAGTTAACGCACCGATGGATTATCTGTTACGATAATTTTCCCCAAGGGGAATCTAAACACCGATACACAACGACTTTCTTCCTATATCTCGCTTCCGTGTCTATAGATATCCCATCATCAGTCTACCGATAAAAATCGCCTCGACGTACAGTCACGTATATCCCATCCAGCATACGCGACCGTACAGCGTCTCTAATTCCATTGGCAGTTATTACTTAGCTCCCACAGTGATGTATACTTAATCTTACGCCACGAAACAGCCTGCCAGAACCGTTACGAAAATCTAAAAGAAAGTCTTAGCAAAACCGTCCCTTTTTCCGCTATTCGCGCGATAATCCCGCTACTCGGTATCGTCAAGTATATTAGAAACATCCTTAACCCTAGGTTAATCTCTTTCCCTTTTACATCCCTATTCTTATTTGTCTCTTTCTTCCCCCTTCATCCCTGTTTCTTTTTTCATGACTAATCGTTTAAACCTATTTGCGAACAGGTCCAACGCCCGTTACAACCTGCCGCAAGAATCGCGCGACAGTTTTCTCTCTCAGAAGATGCCGAAACGTGGAACAACAACTTTGGAACGATTCGTCCCATTCCGTGGTCGCGGTTTCTGTTCTGGACTCTCCAGCCACCGAAAGCGACCGACAGCTCCAACGTTGGCCCAGCCGAACACCGAGGGCCGAAGTATGCGCTAATTGGTACGGGCGCGCGCACACATACACAGAAACACATATGTATAAGAGAAGACTCGAGTCCTATGTAAAGACCGAGACAGCCAGAAAGGGGCGACTCAGTCGTACGGACGAAGAAAAGAAGGTTTGTAAAACGAGAGCGAAGAGAGGAGAGATATCGTGAACGCGCTGTGGCCTCTGGTTCGGAGGACGCTTGGAAGCTGACCAGGCAGAAGTAAAATTCCGGGCCGGGCGACACGGCGGCTCGTTAAAATGCTTCTGGGGGTTTCGGGCGCGGGACGCTCCACGTAATTGGCGATTAGCGATTAAAACGAACGAACGTCTCTTTCTCTCTTTCTATGCTGTTCGGATCGCGTCCTCTCCTCGTTCCCTCTTGTCACTGCTCTTTTCTTCACTGTCCCCGGCCGTGTGGACAGAGTAACGTTCGTATAAAGCGTCTTTTATCGGCTCACCTTAGAATGAGAGAAAAAGGGACTCTGTGTAGATTGGCCGATTTTATCTTCTACCTGGCAACGATGACACTCGACCGGGTCGTTTTTGAAACTTCTTTCCTTCTGGTCGCGAGACCAAGGGGGGGGAACAGGGAATGGCGTCCTTAATCGTGTGACTCGAGGCAACGATGATCACTTTCCGGACGGGATTCGTAGTCATTTCTTGCTCGTTTTCGCCTGGGAATCCGAACGGTCCGCAATCCGCGCGAACGTTTACTGGCATCCGGATGACCGGAAATAAATACCGAACCGAGTGGACACTAATTTGATCGTATTTAGTCTGCAAAGGAAGCTTGTTAAGCCGAAAATTGGTCGCCCAATGTCCTCTGCTTTTAATTGCGTCTTATGACCACGGTTATTAATTTTCGTATTGGTTTTTAGAACGGTATTAAAATTCTTACGATATTGGTTCTCGTATCGGTTTGTTTCCTAAATGAAGAAAAAAGTGACATTTATTTTTGCATCAGCGTACCAGCTAAAAAGGTGTTAAAAAGGGGTACTTCTCGGGTAATATTCTGTCTGTAGTAAGAACACTTGGACGGTGCATAAATTGGAGAGTTAATTGGCTCGAAGTAAAAACACGTCTTACACTTCGATAAGTTACTGAGATCTTGTTAAGAGTTACACGAGATACTTATTTTCTCACGAGCGAAGCTTAAAAGATCTCGGGCGCTTATACCGTATATCACGTCGTTATCAAATTTATAAGAATATCCTGAATAAATCGTAAAACAGAAACGCAATTTCACGTATTCAGCACCATCGAAGATAATAAGTAATCGTTTCTGTAACCATACGATTCGAATTTCCTGGTACATTTTACTTCGTCCTGGGCTCGATAAAGAAATTACACACGCTCGTTGTCCTTGTTACAGTATTAACTCCCGTTAAATCGTGGTGGAAACCAGGGGACGCTCACGCCTGCTATTTATCCAAGGTTCGCGCGGGAACGCTTTTGTTCGCGGCTTGGTATCGACGATCGGAATTATATGGCGAAAACAGCGAGGCCGAGTGAAATTAAATGCCGCTCAGCCACTTAAGGATCGACCATTGTGATTTGCGATTTTTACCACGGTAGCGGTCTCGAAGCCGACCAGGTTAATTTGCCTCCTCGTCGATAACCGTTATTTCGGTATTGCCCGAAAGTGGTTACCCTTGTCCCGATATCCGGATATTAGGATTAGTCATCGTACTAATCTGTGATGAGCCTGTACATGCAAACGATTGACTCGTTTGTAGATATATGGGTAATATACATGGATAACGATGATTATCATCCTCGAGAATATCGTTTTTCAATCTTGACATTATAGACATGATTTATACATTCAATACAACTTACAATTGGTAAATCAAACTATTAACATATCGCAACTAATTTCGACAAAATATTACACAGCTTTAGCCTCCAGTTATTTATTCAAGGCATAATATTTTTTTTACACCGGTTTTTACATTTCTCTTCCCGTTTTATGTTTCAGTTAAGCAATTGTAAACGTCTAATATTTTATATCAGATTTTTTTGCAGAATCCTTATTACGTTCCAATACTGTCAGTAGATTTCTTCGATACTTATTCACCTTCTATTCAATTTTTAATTTAATTTATATTTTTAATTATTCGAATCATTTACCGTTCGATGTCCAACGACGCATTCATTTAGTCAGTGTCCAGAGGGATGGGTGGCGTCGAAATAACTCGGCGGAACCTTGATAGCGCACGAAACAATCCCACGACATTATTTCCTTTGCAGAGCTCCTCGTTTCCAGTTGTTCTCGAGCGGTTGCTCGCTGGCGCGCCCGCGCGCGCGCGCGCTTCTACGTACTTGTTACAGTGCTCGCCGCGGAACACCATTCTGACTGGCGGGTTCATCGGCAATTTGAATAATTCTCTCTCGAAAGGAACGGTTTCTCATCTCGAATTCGCCTAACGTCCGATGTTTTTGTTGCACTGGCCAGCTCGCTCGCTATTTACCTCGGAATGCGAGTGTTTCTGCTCCACGCCACTTCGTAAATGTTCCATTCCCACGGAGAAAAGTCCACGAAATGATGGCTCCCACCATCTGATTTTCGTTTTCCAACTAATCTTTCCATTCGCAGACTATCTTTTAACGAACATTTCATTCACTTTCTCTTCCGCGTGTCATTTGTAAATCGATCTAGTAGAGTTCTATCCAACAGAGCGACATATTACACACGCCAGAATATCCGAGCCAAATAGCAGGAGAAGAACAAAAAGACAGAAGCAAACTATCGACTCTCCGAATCTCTCTGGCGATCGAAATATCGCGTGCAAGAGAGTTTCGAGTCCCTTTGGTTAAATCGAACCAGAGCGCTGATCCTCAGGTTCGCGAGACCTGGGAGACCCTCGTCTCCGATTTTCGATGATCTAGATCTGGGTAGCACCAGGAAGCCAGGACCGAAGGCAAAATTACCGGTGCCAGTGGAAGGAGGCCTCGTTCGCTCGCCTCGAGAGGTCAGAGGGCGATAGCGGTACCTTCTTCAGAACCAAGGAAGGCCTCATCCTCCACGTCCTACCACCTATCGTGCTAGTATGCACTGCACGCTCCAGTACGAGCGTTCCAGCTCGTGCTCGCGCGCGTCCATATACATGCACATGCAGATTCTTTTGCACACACGTCCAGACGGAACACACGAACCTGTTCATAGAGAGCTGGAGGCTGGAGAAAAGTGGTCGTGCAACGAATGCTAAGGATGACCGGCGGCGGCGGCGGCGGCGGCGGCGGCAGCGGACCAACTATGCTCGAACAGAGGGCAGAGAAGAAGATGCAAGAGGGACAGAAGATAAGAAAGAGAACAAGGAAGAATCAACCGGGAGGATATTAGAAGGCACTCTCCCGCGGCGCTAGACGAAATTTGTCAAACAACCCGGCGGGCCCCAATTTGTTCTGCTGCGTGTCTTTACCACGATGAAAGAGCCGTAGGTGGTTCTCGAGGATCCTTTTGCTACACGATCGGTGGATGGTCGTTATCGTTGCTACCAGCGATCTTATTAGGTTATTAAATGCTCGAGGATTAATGCCATGTCTCTGACCTGCCCGATACATTTATAAATCTCCCGATATCAATTGACTCTGCTGTTCGAAACATGCACGAAGCAGACGTGCGCTACCGTGAAACGTATTAAAAATCTATGTCGTGTACTTATTCTTATCGTACATCGTTTAATCAAGATTCAAATATCACGACATCATCGAGTGTAATTAGCCGACGAAAATGAACGAATATCATACGTATAGGCATACACATATGCACACACGTGCGTATACAGGGGCGTAGCGCTTCGTGTTATTTCAATTTGCATGGTGGCGGGTAATCGCGTTCCCAGAACTAATTTAGCCGTATCGGACGCGGGACACGGTTCGTGATCGTAAGCCAGATAACGCTACAGATGATTATCAGACGGCGCGATTTCTTGCTCGCCGGAAACCGTAAGTAAACGCGCTAAGCTGCGCGTCAGATGGCAGTCACAAATTAACCGCCTATTATTTACCGCTTCACGCTGTTCAACATCATAAACCTGAACCCGTTACAATTTCAAACGTTCGCCTGTGTGCTCAATTGTATGGTAATTCTTCACGAAATACGAAGATGAGAAAAAAAAAAAGATTAAAAAGTGGGAGAAATCCTTACGCAATTCACCATTCTTCTCGCCGCTTTCTGAATCCATTCATACGCAAGAAGAAAGAGAGAGAGAGAGAGAGAGAGAGCAACGTTATAACACACTTGGGATATATCCAGCTGAAGATAACGTTTCCAGATTCTCATTCGATTGCACCACAAATTAACAGAATTAACGAGCAACGCCGTGGCCAGTGACAACAGGCACTACAGTGTTCGAGAGACGAGAAGATAATTGCGTTAAACCTGACGTTTCTTTTACGACGATCTTTCATGGCTGGTTAACCCAGACGTGTAACAATCATTTTCGTCGGAACGCACTTATCGGCGAAATGAACTGGGCAGTTTCCATCTCAAGGTCAATCTTTACAGCCTCGCCTTCAAGGTAAGATTGTTCGTTGTTCGTCCGTTTGAGATACGCAGGTGAACGAACTCCATATATCGCTCTTCTTTCTTTCTTTTTTTTCAGGATCTTTAACTTTTAAGTGAAAATAAGTCCAGGGAAAGTATTGAAAGATCTTGACCGAGAAATCATTGCGACATATTGTCAAGTACGATTTTCGGAGGACAGAAAACTGCATTGGAATAACTGTTCAGCGCTGAGAAAAGCAAATAGAAAATATTTGCATTTCTTTTAGGCAGTTTCACGCCATTCGATACCACAAGTCAGTTTTTGCCACGATCCAATTGATTCGTGGAAGGTAACTGTTGTGATCTCCACTCGTCGTTATCGTGCTTCCTCAGCGGAGAAGCTCCGCGTTTCTTTTCGTACCTTCGAAAGAATATCGAGAAGCTGATTATTTGCTTCACCAACGATGACCAGCGTCGGGATTTTTTCGCCGTTGAGCTTCCTCGCTTTGAGAAATCCTTCTCATCATCGAGCAGCTCGAGATCTCAAGGATCTCGTAATGAAATTAACTACTCGAGCACTTTTTCCAGAAACCAAGGACTTCCGTTCGACGATCGGTCGAGTCCCTCGCGTAAATACATTCTAGAAATTATGCGGCCGCATCGGACCGTGTATGCACGTGCAGCTCGCGTTTAAATCGTGTAACCTATCGGAAAAGATCGTTACCAGGAACCATAAGAGCCCCGGCCGCATCGGCACGAGACACACGGGATGAATCTTCAAGAACCGGGTTAGCAACGACCGTTGAAGTGCAAGCCGGGATCCAGAGACGAGAGGCAGTTTGCCAGAGAAAACGGTCCGAGCACCCACTTCGCGAACCTCTAAAACACTTTAAAGGGGAATGAAACTAGTCGTAAGGGAATATAGACTATCGTTGCCAGTGTAACCACAATGGCGCAAGTCTTGGAAGCGGCACCACCGACTGCGCCACGGCCTGTGGAACACCTTATCCATTAGACTATTATTTAGACAACGTCTTAAAGACTGGTGTCTCGAGCGGCCACAGCCTGTAACTTTGCCAGCGGGCAACTTGTAATTTGAAAATTACCGCGGCGCCCCTCAGCCGCGTGAAATTAATATATCCGATGCGTTCGGATTATTTGAACAAATTGCGGTCGGGTACAGACGAAGCGTATTCTCGCGTGTTTTCGACGCTCGTTACGCAACGATAACGGAACTCGGCGATGACACGACTTATTCCTACGGAGATACATTCCTACAGTTAGAAAGAAACAGCAGAAACCGATGACAGAAATCATATCACGTAGCGCCATGAATTCCCCTGTCTGCCGCTCGTACGAAGTTAATTACAGCCGCGAGTGTTGCTCCTAACGAGGCAGTCGCGACGAGGCTCAAGTAAAGTCGAAGCACGGAGTTGGTAGGTAAGAAATTCACATAATGCACGATTGAATTCCGGTTACTAAATAGAAGTGGAACGTAAGTTAATCGTAGCCAAGAGAAATTAAGAGACTTGACTTAGGTAGCTGATACCTAAGCTACAACGACTCTTTCCTCTCAATGGAGTTATAGCATTCGTGGCGTACGACGTTCCCGCATGATTAAGCCAGTGAACTGAATTATATTCCGCGAATTATATTCAATTCAATCGTCGAATCAATAACAGTGGAAAGATGTTTTATCATTTTATTTCTTCTGTTCCACGTCAGAAACTATTTTCATACGAAAATTCGCACTCTATAGACAAGCTACGAAACTGCGAAACGTAGATAAGACACGAGAAAGCGTTTGAACATCAGATCTATTCCGCAACTCGTTTGCGATCAAGCTCTTCCGATCGCGGAGGTCGTGATCACGTTGTACGTTCGATCTCTGTATGCGCTCGCTTCGAAAATCAGGGCAAGCCGCTTCCTCTCGCGGGAACGTCGCGAACCTACGCCGACATCTGCCTCACGAACAGCATATCGCGTCCTCCTCTCTTACATTCCCAGGGACTCATTCCTTTCCGCGGCGTCAACCTCCGATGGAACATCCGAACCGGCGATAACCTAAATCTATCTGGTTGCAGCACCAGATGCATCTATCTGGCGGGTGAAGTTAAGCCGTTCCATCGTTCGGGAACTTGCATTGGTCATCGTCTCGGGGTTCTACTAACGAGAATGACTAAGAATAGACGACTACGAGAGATCCTGGACAGCTGCGACGCGGGGAGAGGCAACGAGACGCCGCGCCGGAGCTGAAGCCTGGAGAGAAGAGCGAGTAGTAGGCAAAGGGAGCCGGGTTAGGTAAAGCACAAAGGTAGGAGAGAAGGGAGGTAAAAATGTTTGGTGAAAAAGAGAAGGAGGGGAGGATAGGAAAGGGTGGGAGACGAAGAAAGACGAAAGGAGAGTGGCGAAGGGGGCAAGAAGAGAAAGAACGGGGGGCAGGAAGGGAAGAGGGAGTGGACCACGTTGAGGTCGCGACCCGTAGCCCGCAGGCCCCAGTGAAAGGCCCAACGGCGATCCGCATCCGCGGGGCCCTGAGCGATCGAGACAGCCAACCTCACGAGAGACCGAGCGAAACCGAGACGAACGAGCCAGCGAGCCCTCTACCCGAGGCACCGTGAGCCGTTTCTTAAGATCGCGTTCTTCTTAGCGAGCCCACTGCCATTATGGGGCACTTAAAGTGGCAATCGTGTGGAAGGCAGCACCGCCGTGCGATAGCCACGAGTTGCGCAACCTTCGGTGACCCCACCCTGCGAAACCACACCGTGAATCGAGTCCTACGAAGGAGCAAGTGGATCCATGTTCGATAACTAATAAATCGCTGATAACTAGACGGTGACGAGTGGCCACGTTCCCCGGGAGATTTGTAATAGGAACGACGCGAATGATTGATGCAATTTGAGAAAAAGGGGATAGCTGTTTGCAAATAGTAGACACGATTTTCCAATAACTTCCTCTCTCTTTTAACCTCAAGACGATAAATATAGGTAGCGCTGTTGTTACAGTGTCTACATGGTCTTGTCCCAATTTGGGAAAGTTTCTATTTTCTTATCTGCAATCATAAAATCAATTTTCGAAAACTTTCCTCTTTTTTTGTTTTTGATATCGTTTCGCATAGAGTGGCCGGTTCTTCACACAGATTCTTCGTGGCAGTGGAAGCTTCTCCCGGTGGCTGAGAGTCCGAACAATCACGGATACAGCTCTGATCGAACGATAATTGGATAGATTACGCGGAACCTCCCCCCAACTCCGATAGCATCTCGTTTATGCGCCCGTTTTATGTGTTATACGGCCCGTGGTCCTCTGCAACGTGTACTTGACTACAATACGTTCACCTGGCCCAGTGTCTATAAACACGATACGGTGGTCGGTATGAGAACATTTTTGCTTGTTGTTAATGCTTAAGAACCATGGAGAATGATCGCGTTGGCTTCTTGACTTCCGACTTGGTCTGCTGCTGTCTTCAGCACTTCTACTTTCTCGTTCATCCTGGAAAATTAATCCATTATACATTCAGGCTTTAGTGCAAAACAAAAAAAAAAAAAAAAAAAAAGGAGGAGAAAACAGAGCAACTTTCTACGTATTCTCGTGCAAAATTAATCGAGTCGTCCTTCGTGCAACACGCAAGTTTCATTAAAATGAAATTAGTTTCAGATGAAAGATTTTCTTACAATTAGACAATTTACTTCTGTTCGCAAGGATCACAATTTTCTTTTTTTAACTAACACTGCTATCATATTATTACATTTACAAAAGGAAATGGCACTTGAGTGTAAGATATAGCCGGAACGTTAGAAATACTAGGAACAGGGTTCCTACGAGTAATTCGCGCGAAATGGTAATTCTAATAGCGATAAGGAAACTAGCATCCGAGCCAGGACTCGTGAAAACGTGGAGGAGGCGTGATCACGCGATCGCATAAAATTTCAGCCGGCGTATCCTACGATTTAGACGCGGCTGTCCGCCACGGCCATGGATCTTCGTGGAACTCTAGAACCTGAACGTCCCTATTTTCACAGTCGACGTATCCCCGATCAGTGTACGTTTCTGAAACGACGGTGTTTAAAACACGAATCGAAAACAGCGGGAATGATAAAGATCAAGGTGGAATTGCGAAAATAGAGCGGACGATCCGTTTCCACGCGTTCGCGATGAAATCCGGGTGACGCGGACGCTGATGATGCGAGCAAATCTCGGTGAAAAAGTACGGATTGTTGTTTGCCAGAGACTCGATAACAGCGCGATCGTTGATTCTTAGGCACCGCTGATTTTTATCCATCGAGCAACGACTGTCTGCGACTATAATTATACGATATCAGCGATAACGAGGATCGTGTCGAACGGTTGAAACACGCGAGCCTGATAATTACGGGATATTTGACGTTTGACAGGCTGTGCACGATCGAGAGATGATCGAAGTTTGCTACCGAAAGTTTGTTCGATACGCCGGTATAATCGATTCTCACCTTTGATACTAATTCTTGCCTGTTCGACGTGTGATACGATTTAATCGGCGGTTTCAATTACACGGCGTTAACTTTTAATTAGTACGGAGCAGAAGATGTGGAGTGAAAGATAAAGCGTGCGCTACTTGTAACTCTATTATGGAGCGGTATAGTTCGATCGCGGTACCGTTCCGGTAGAGGCTTTCAAATCAAAAGAGAATCTGGTCCTAGTGGAAAATAAGGGATACAGGGATAGAATTCAGTGTGGTAAAATTTAGTCAAGATCATGCGTACAACATGAAACAACTAATTGTGTCTCCTAGTCGTTGCAACTGGGACATGGATCGAACGTTTTAACACAGAGTCGCTCGAGAACCCGTGAACTTGCGAAATGTATATCTCTACTCTGTAGCGAGAGTTATAGTAAGCAAGATACGCGAGGCAATCGATCAAGAAACCGTGTCATCGATTCGTTGGAAGAATGACGTGACTAATTGCAAGAAAAATGACTCTCGAAGGAAACTGGGTTGAAATAGAAAGTTTGTCAATTGCTCTATCGTTCGGCAATTGAAAAATTCGTTCCCCTTGGTGTACAACTTTCAAAATTACGCAGATTTGCGTATACGGGGTCCAACGAAAGCTAGCCCCCTTTCTCCAATAATGGGTTAGCCATCCGATGTGTTTCTCCATCTCTTCGTCTCGCTGAACGATCAAACAGTTTCATGTTTCAGTTTCCCGTGGAATCGTGTAAAGTGGAACGATCGACTATCGTGGACACACGTAGAAGAAAAAGGAGCAACGAACGAAAAAGCGATAAGAACCGCCACGATTCTAGCGGAGCGCGAATGAAGCATGATGCTGACTGTGGGAAAACGATCGACTCCGGCGGAAAGAAGGTCCGTGGATCTGGCAAAAAGCGTTAAACTCGTGATTAGACCCGGATTCGCGCATGCCCTTGCTCGCGTCCGATTCCTCTTTTGTATCCATGCTTCCATCGTCGCCGATATCCTCCCCAAGTCCACCTTCTTTTCTTTTCCTTTCGGCGTTTTTCGCGATCGCTCCTCTCCTTTCTACCCTCCCCTCCCGCGGGGATCGTTGATACCCTCGAGCCTCCCCTGGCACGAGTTCGATCGACGTTCGTCGGTTGGAAAAAAAAGAGCTGAGGTTAAAGAACGATTTTCGAGCCGATGTTCACCGCGATCCGTAAACCGTGACGATCTTTAAGAGGTTTTGATTTAACGCTTCTTTCGTACGGATACAATCGGCTACCACCGCGTGGTCGTTCCGATTTCTGCGCCAACCGATTTCCCATTCCCATTAGGTCCGCGTCGTGGCCGCGTCTTCCCTCCGAATAATTACGCGACGCAATTAACGCGATCTCGCGGAGATCGGAAATAAAGACAAAACGTGTTAAAGATCGTGTACAACGATCGAGAACGTTATCGTATCAGGTTGAAGACACCGTGTCGCTATTAACGCGTTAAATATCGTGCTCCACAGAGGAGTCTGTTCGTTGGTTGGAATGCTACAACGGGAAATTGGAGAGCAGCCTCTCGGATGAAACTTTTCTCGAATGAAACTGGCTTTAAATAGAGACAACCTTCTGTTTAGCATCGGTGATTGCAATTTAGTGTCAATCAACGGAAGACACGGCTGGAGCACGCTCAGCAGTCATCAGCTATTAATTGCCGATCAAAAGTAGGAAATGGAATCGTGTCTGGATGATTCCACGGATCATTAAGCGTGATGCGTGTCGTGTATTCAATATCATCTCGGCAATACTCGGCGCGTCGCTTGCTTCCACAAATTTGTTTCACCAAGGATATTTATCAATCGAAATGGGACGATAGGCGGTATTTTCTGGCAGCGTATCGGTATCTATTCGTGCAGAGATTAGTTTACACTAACGACTAAACGAAAAAACTGTCCGAAGAAAATTTGTCACTACGTACTAATTTGTCACTAGTTGCGAAAAGATGATGGATAGGATTCCGATTTGATCCGTGAATAATAATGCCTTTGAAAATTGGATAATACTCGCAGGTTAATCATAGCCACACTGTACATAGTCTCACTTATCCAGGACTCTAATACAAGTAGCAAGCAAGAAATTGTACAGCAGAAAGAAAGTAATCACGAAGAAGCGGGTTTCCTCGCACGGCTCGCGGTGAGCCTCTAATCGAACTCGTTCCAATCTCACAGTTTCACGGCTGAGTTTCAACTTAGCGTATTTTCCACGGGAACCGGCGGTAAAAACCGTAGCTGTATTTGAGAAATTTATCGCACGTGCTGCTCGCGGTGGGTAGCCGAGGTGAGAAAAGAGGGATCGTAAAGAGCCGCGTGGAATAAGTGGAAAAAGACGGAGCAAGTAGTCCGAGGCACGTAGCGTGACCCAAACCCGTGACAAATTCATCGTGTCACGCTGTCTCACGTGTTCCGGGGATCGTGGACCACCGATCGCGTCGGGACGATAGAACGCAACGCAATCGTGACTCTCGTCGTTGATATAATTTCAAAGCGGAAGAAACCTGACCATTAACGCGCCATTAACGGCTCTGATCATGCGTGACTCTTTCCACGGGTTTTAAATACGAGCATGTAGCTCATTCCTCTTTGAAACGATCCCTCACGTCTGATTTGCAATTAACCTTTTTGCAGTTAGTTTCTTTCTCCTCTTTTCTTTCTTATCTTTTTTTTTTTTGTTTTTTTTTTTTGCGATCCTTCAATTATCTCTTTAACGTTCAAACTTCTCGATACACCCGATTCTGAAATTAATTGAAAGATATAATTTCTCATTTTACATCGGAATAAATAATAGACTCTTAGAGTCTACTTATCGAGATTTCTTCTCACATGGATCCTAATACGATATTATCCTTCCCTCGAGCATCAAAGGATTTCTCTAAACGTGGCGGATTCCCTCGTTAATCACCCGGCATCCCTGAATGGTCCTCCAGAACCCGTTGCACGCGCGAGCAGACCGTCCTACCGGCTTTATCTGGCTTCGATATCATCGGACGCGTCACCCATCGATCAGTCAATCTCTCATCGGATCTGCGAGTCCCATAGATGGCTGTCCCGGACGCGTTGACCCGCTTCCAAATTCCAGATTCGTCTTCGACCTCTCCGTCAGGCGATCCTGAAACGGGTGTTGCTATTCTGGAGGCAATCAGGCCACGAATTTGAGCGAACTGAAAGCGGTCGTTCGTGGCGAAGCGAATACCGAACGGGGTTGGGACACAAGGATATGGAGGCATCGATACATCATGGGGTCACAGCGGGTGTCGTTAGATACCATCTTCGTCAGCATCCTCGGTTAGACGCGTGCGTAGCTCACTCGAACGGGCAAGTCTCGTCATTATATCCCTATATGCTTATCCGTATCGGTCCAATATTCGGTCACGAAACTGAGCCGGAGCTTTCGAAACTACGCAGGAATTACCGGCCTCTCGTTAACAGATCGCTAACATATTCCTCGGTCTAATGGGGTTAACGAGAAGCTTACGTCTGTTTACACGAAATTACGGCGATCGCTACTAAATTCTGACGTACGTTCGAGGGATATAAAGGAGATAAAAGAGAAGCGTTTCCTCGAAGGGTGAAGATAAGAAGATATTTCGGCATCTGGAAGAATGTCAGGAATGAATTTGATGAAACGATTAGATGGAAATATGAGCGGGGTGTAGGTTATTGTGAACAAAATTTTCAACGATATATCTTGGTGCATGGATGTCTTATCTTATCTTCTCGATTCCAAGAGAACAGTGAGTTAGGTAGTCAGTCTTTCGCGTGAAATGTCAGAACATCGCGAAAATACGTTTCACGAAGACTGCTCTTACTTCCTGCCAAGTTGCCCACCATCATTTACATCCAACACGTTTTTATGAAACCTTGGGAATTAATCGCGAAGAAAGCACGCGAATCTGAAAAACGGAAACCGGCTAGACGCATCTGATAATCCGTTGCGCCACACGCCATTTTAATCTCTTCCCGGAGAAGAGCCGTACCTCTAGGTACCTCGCATTCCCTGAAATGTGTCTCGCCATTGTCTTCAAACACGGTCATTAAGGTCTGCTCGCAGTTACACCAGTGTTGAGAGAGTTATAAAGACGAGTCATCTGACCAAAACGTTTTCTCCCAGTTATCTTCCGATCTGTTTCTCCGATTTTAATTAAAAGCTTGAAAAATTCATTCGATATGATTCTACTATACATTTTATCTTTTGTGTATCTTCTTTCCTTTAACAGCAATTTATTTTAACACTAGAACTACCGAGATGGTCAAAATGACCAATTCATAATTTTTGTTGGATATTTTATCGTATGTAACGTTCTTTCTTTCTTTCCTTTTAGCAACTTATTCCAACACTAGAACAACCAAAATGACCAATTTGTAATTTTTTAATTTTAGATATTTTATCTTCTATTGTATCTTGTTTCTTTCTTTTTAGCAATTTATTTTAACACTAGAATTACCGAGATGGTCAAAATGACCAATTCATAATTTTTGTTGGATATTTTATCGTATGTAACGTTCTTTCTTTCTTTCCTTTTAGCAACTTATTCCAACACTAGAACAACCAAAATGACCAATTTGTAATTTTTTAATTTTAGATATTTTATCTTCTATTGTATCTTGTTTCTTTCTTTTTAGCAATTTATTTTAACACTAGAATTACCGAGATGGTCAAAATGACCAATTCATAATTTTTGTTGGATATTTTATCGTATGTAACGTTCTTTCTTTCTTTCCTTTTAGCAACTTATTCCAACACTAGAACAACCAAAATGACCAATTTGTAATTTTTTAATTTTAGATATTTTATCTTCTATTGTATCTTGTTTCTTTCTTTTTAGCAATTTATTTTAACACTAGAACTACCAAACTGTCTGAAATGACCAATTTATAATTTTTATATTCTATATGATGCGGAACAACATTTTTAGAGATTTAAATGATCGTTCGTAAAATGTATAAATAAGAGCTTGTTGTAATTCACGTTGTACCATAAGCTTTTCTATTTTTATACTTTAATTAACACAGACTGTGTAAACGCAGCCTTAAGAATCCACGTTCACCGTCGAGGTGGCGAACATACGCTTTATCGCAGGCTCATTGTGATGCCTCGTGACACATATTACAGGACTTACGAAACACTTCCGCGCGTTCGACAAGTTTGCTAATGCTGCTCCCATTTCTCTCTCTCTCTCTTTCTCTTTCTCTCTCTCTCTCTCTCTCTCTCTCTCTTCATTTTAACAGAAATCATGCGATTCTTTCTCTCAAACGATCAACTCTCTTTTTGCCAAACGGACGGCATATTCTCGATCGATATTTCGCAAGACGAGAAGATTCATAACGAGCAGAGGGAATCGTACGCTTGAATCAATTTCGTCATCGGGTCAAATCCGGCGTCTGTCGGCAGTGGAAAAGTTGCAACAAACCGTCAGAGCATTCCGCGTCCCAGACAATTACGGGCATCGATCGGTTCGGTTACGCCTACGATCGTTCTCGTTACAAAATCATCGGTCAACGAGATTAACAAAGGGTTCGGAAACAGTTTTATCTGTTCTCGATCTGAAGGCAATAAAAGTCCACTGGAGGCCCCCTCTGAGATAGCGCAGAAAATGTCGGCAATACCCTTTCTTACGACCGTGGTTCGTCATGTTGCTCGATATAAAATGATCGTCGATCGAAAATTAACAGAACGATCCGCCGTAGCCACGCTCTCGAGCCCAGTAATCAGCTCGTTACGTAAAAATACCTTCCTTTCTCTTTTTCTTTTTCTTCTTCTTCCTCTTCCTCCTCCTCCTCTTCTTCTTCTTCTGCCGCGTAAACGGTATCGTTGTACATAAATTATCTTCGCACAGATATAACACTCATAATCGCTTACTAATTACAAATCAAAGATTGTATAATTGAAAACGAGATCTTTCTATGCTTATACATCGCCGTGATTTCTGCTATGCTTTCTAATTCTGTTTGCGTACGAGAAATATATCGCTGCCGCATGATCCGTTTCGTAATTAAGTAATTACGAAAATAGACTTAATTACGAGAATTGAAACGTCGACTTACTTTCCCATTTTGAATAACAAAGTTCTTTTGTTTCCCAGATCGGATGTATTCCAGCGGTGTACACTTGGGTATTTTGTCTGTCACCGGACTCGTATTTACGACTGGCACTAGCGGCTAGAAGTAAAGGAGGAAGCCATCGAGCTGTGACTCGCCGGAGTCGAAGCTGTCGATCCTGAACGACAATGCCAGGCGTCCACAAGAGCGAAAACGTATCCGGACGCGGTGGCAGGAACCCGCATCAGCGGCTCATTTATTCAGCTGGTCGACGTGGAAGTCGCCTACCGTCGTGGCCTCGTTCCACCCTCTCGCTCCGGTCATCTCCATCTGGAAACCCCTTTGCGCCGCGGAGGAACCGAGGACAGCGAGAAAGACGTGGCTCATTACGCGACACGGTCCTCTTTTATTGTTCATTACGGTAATGAGCCGGCCCTGCCTGTTGCATTTCGGATTAGCCGGCGATCAATTAGCAACCGGCCACGACAAGGAGAAGAGGAAGAGCGGGGGAGGAGTAGGTAACCCGAAACTGGAAAATAAATAAAACCCCAAAGGGTTGGAAGGAAGGAGAGGGGGGGGGGGAAGAGGGAGAGAAACACCGACGGGTTGACTGAAGTTAGGGGCCTTGGGTATATAATCGGCACCGAATTCGAGAGAATGCGAGACACGTGTATTAATTTCACGGGACGGCTCGTAAAACTCGTGCCTTTACGATTCTAGCGCAGATACCGGGCGTACGTTGGCTCTCTCGGCTGAACGTCGGCCAGTCAGACAGGTAGGTACAGGTTGGTACAGGTAGAGGCGTATCCGATACGCTGCCCCGAACGTTTATTTAAAACACCTTTTCCAGCCGGGGCCCCGTGAGTAATATTACTACATAGATACTCTCTCAAGGATTTTCGTTTAGATTCACGTTCGTTTCACTTTCTTCCTTTTCGTACTCGCCCTTCGTACTTCCTTCTCCTCCTCTCTTTCTCTCTCGTTTCTTCGTGTTTTTCGGCGAGGCTCGAAAGAGACGAGCGAGAGGTAATGAGCGAAGACGTGTAATTCGCCATTACAGGTCGTTCACCTTCTTCGTTCGCCTTTCTTCTCGAGAAATTTGCGTATTTGCACAGAAAAGCGCGGAACAGTCGATTTGAATTTCAAATCGCTCAGTTTACGTGAAACAATTATGTAGAAGTAGCGTCAAACGTGGCCCTTTAAGGCGAGAGACCTCGAGCAGATAATCCGCTCTTCGGCAAAAATCCTTTCGGTCCTTCTCCCGGTCTCTCTCTCTCTCTCTCTTTCCTTCATTCTCTCCGATATCCAGCGGAAATTACGATTTCGTCTGCTCGATTTTGCGAACAGTTATAATTCACCCGGATACGTTCTTGCCGCAGTTGTTTTACGCCCGTTCTGATCGTTCCTTGCGCGTCGACGTGCTTCTCGAAACGGTCTGAGCCTCGTGAGAACTCGATCGAAATCCGGGCCGTTTTTTCCCGCCGGCTAATCCGCGAGCCACGAGGACAACGCGTCGTACAACAGATCGCGCTGTTTTATCACGAATCTCTTCGACCGTCCTCTGGGAGAGTTCTTTCTCGCGGCGCGTTTCGCGCGCGCGTCTTCTTTACGACGCCAATTACTCGGCCATCGGTGGAACGGTTGCGGAGTATTGACGAGGAGGGTTCCCGTTACTTCGTGGGGGGAGGCAATCTTCCAGTTCAGGCGGACGATTTGCCCTCGAAATCGAATCGAAAGCAGCCGCGATTTCCCGTGCTCGTTTATCTGTCTGTTGTGTCAATAACAATAACAACGATCGAATGAAATCGTCGAAAAGGGTCGACGATCCTGTACAAACGACCGCTTCGTTTCGCGGTAAAACTGTCGTCCCTTTTTATTTTATTCCATGTATATTTTAATTTGTTATTTGTTATTAAGTTATTTGTTTAATTAAGCAATAATTGGCAAAGAATTGCTAGAATTCTCTGAAACTTGTGTTAGATTGCAAAAACATTTATCTTTTTATTTTATTCCACATATATTTTAATTTATTATTTTTAAGTCATTTGTTTAATTAAGCAATAATTGGCAAAGAATTGCTAGAATTCTCTGAAACTTGTGTTAGATTGCAAAAACATTTATCTTTTTATTTTATTCCACATATATTTTAATTTATTATTTTTAAGTCATTTGTTTAATTAAGCAATAATTGGCAAAGAATTGCTAGAATTCTCTGAAACTTGTGTTAGATTGCAAAAACATTTATCTTTTTATTTTATTCCATATATATTTTAATTTATTATTTTTAAGTCATTTGTTTAATTAAGTAATAGTTTGCAAAGAATTGCTAGAATTCTCTGAAACTACGCAACTTGCATTAGATTGCAAAAACAGTTATCGTTTTATTTTATTTCATATACATTTTAATTTATTATTCTCAAGTTATTTGTTTAAATAAGCAATAGTTCTCAAAGAATTGCGAGACTTGTCTGAAACTACGCAACTTGCATTAGATTGCAAAAAACAGTTATTTCATTGGATGAAATTTAAGTACCGATTAACTGACAATTGTTTTCAGAAATCATTCGAACAACTTTACATGCACGTTGTCTGCACGTTTATTTCTCGTTTTATTTTATACAATAATTGAAAATAGGAGGTTCGCAGCGTTGCATGGGATACTCGTTGCGCGAATCCACATTTCTCGACAACATTCGCCGATAAACTCCGTTAAAATTGCGTGGCCTGTACGAAATACGAAGGCCATCGTTGGAGAGTTGAATCCTCTCCGCCGAAGATTAGTTAACACATGTCTTAAAACTTCCGTTTACAACAAATACTCCATGGAATTCAGTGGGAAGGGTTCATAAATATGGAAACGAAATCATTTAGGCCCGAACGTTCTTCGGTTGCCCGATGCCTAGCGCCATCCGATGCATTCCCATTGGCCATCCCGTACGATTAACGCATTTCCTATCCGGCGCAGCGTTGCCGAGGCTGCGTTCGATCGTCCGCAGCTAATCGAATGCAGAGCGTAATGAAGAGAAACTCGAAGGATCGATCTCTCGTTCGCGTTCACCGTTGAAACCCGTTTTATCCCCATCCGGCCCCGGCCATTGTCTAATTTATTCGAATGATCGTGTAAAGACTATCGTGGTATATAACGTGCACCTGTAAAACGAACCTGCGAAACAGAGGCCGGTCAGCTCGGGGAACACAGGTACCACAAAGCGTCCTACTAATAACGCGGCGATCGGTCTCGTAAAAGCTGCCGAACGAAAAACCGGGTCCAACCGATCCGGGATACCTCTCTTCGAGATACTTCCCTCCTTTCTTTTTCTCCTTCCCCCTTTTTCTCTTTCTTTCCCTCGACCTCCGCCGACCTCGTCCTTCATCCTCGTGGACCCACGCCTCGAGAGTGATCTTTCGATCGCATAAATGCAATTAATGATCTGTCACGTTTGATCCTCGCCCACCGATCGTTTCGGGTTCCTGTTTCACCTGTGCCAGCCGCATCCAGATCCCGATATACGTGGGCTGACGGTTTTCAGGGATCGAGAGAACGACGAATTCTATTTAGGAGCAAGCCCGGACGAGAGTTTCGAAACTATGCGGCGCTGGGAGCGGGAGGAAGGAGGACCCTGAGGAGGATCGGTCCCGGTGTGGTCTTTTTGCGTCACAAAGAGATCCTCCTGGTCGTGTTTCGCGATTCGTCATCGCGATGCTTCGTGGATCCTCCGGATCCTCGATATCGGCCCGATCTAATCGACGCCTCATTAAGGATCTACCAACGTCCCTCGGTCGGCGTGCAGCGTTGAGGACAGCGGTTCTCAGTTTCGCTCTTTCGTCGTTGCAAAATAGAGGATCGTTACTTTCTGTGACACGAGAGAGATGTCGAAGGCGTAGAGTTTCGATCGTTAGAGATAGATGTATTCTTCGTCTGTTTCAGTCGGAGTTTTAAAGAAGACTGTAAATTGATACGAAGCTAAAACGGTTCTTCCGGATTATATGGTGTTGTTAATTTGGTATTAGGTTTTATTTTATAAGACAAAGATATTTTTATAGCTTACAATCCTCTTTGTTCTATAAGTTATAACTTTCAACTGTTTTTCGAGACCTCCTTCTTAATGCAGTCCATATACACATATATACATACGATGACAATAAATGTCGCGCATCCATCCACATGTGTACATATTATACATGATTTACAGTTATTCCTAATTGGCAAAACCAATCGTAAAGAATCGTTCTCAAAGAAGATTCATCAAGATCCTTAATCGCGGGACGTTACGAGCAACAAGTCTAATTTTACGAGGCACCGTTTACCTCCTCTCGTACAATTCACACTATTTCGTACCTTAGAGCATTGATATTTCAGTCCCTCGACTGACGATCGTCGTCGCGCGTAAATCCGAGGAGACAATCGGCACATTTGACGCACATGGCCGCGCGACAAAGGTTCAACGTCTTCCCCTTCGTAATTACCACGAACTCGGTTAAAGACGGACGACATGTAGCTGTCGAGCGAGAACTACGAGCCGAACGGTCACGTAGCGATTGAAGAAGGTGGGAATCGAGACGATTGCGAAACGACCGGATCGAGCTGCGCGGACGAAAAAATCCCAGCCAAAGAAGAGCAGAAAATCGGTGGAAAAAATGAAAGTCAGTCTGAAAATAGAAGGGACGAATGGATCGAAACGATCGACGGGTAATTACGGGGGGAGTCCATGAGTGACTTGTCCTCTCGACTGCCTCTCTTTGTCTCGTCCATCTCTGCCGCCGTTTCTTGTTTCCCTCGATACCAGCCAATGACCATGCCATCCGCCCTGATGAATTCCAGGCCAGCGGATTCGAAACATGCTCGGTGAACAATACGTCGCGTTACTTTCCTCTCCGACTCGGAGGAAGACTCTTGTTCTCTCCTTGGATTGTCTGGACGTACGTAAGTCGCATTTTTATGACGTTTAGTAGTAATTCTAACGAATCGAAGGAAAAAAAAACCACCAATGACTGATAAATAAATTGTAATTAACGCTTCGGAAGATTGTAGCTTCGCAGATTGTGAGCGATCGAACGACAAGTAAGTCTGAGACTGACGTTTCCTAGATGCAATTACGGATCGTTTAACAGCCATAAAAGCCGGTTCTCGAGAGAAAAATCTACTTTGTTCGAAGCCACTTTAGTCACACAGGTCTCCAACCGTGTTTATAACGCATTGCAAAATCAGATAGGAGTGACTCAGCCAGCCTGACGCTCGTCAAAATGTAATATCCTCGGCGGCAGTTACGCCAACCCGACGACGACGACGATTCTGAACGCGCACCAATCCCCCCCGTAATTCAGTTTCGTCCGGTTTTCCTCTTTTTTTTTTTTTTTCTTTTTCTCTCTTTCCCCCTTGTCTTGTCTCGCCACGACGGCCAATAATCGTAACATCTCCGTGAGGAATTTCAGAGATGCGTACGACTGGACGGGACGCCTGGCCTCTAATGAGAAAGCTGTCCACTAGCCTCTTCCACGCGAGCTCGATAGCCGGCCGTCCTTCCGACGAGTGTGAACGCTCGGCCACCTACCAGATGATTCATGCTCATGCCCATCCACGTGGAAAACGAGCCGAGGAGATCCAGCGCGATCGGCGCGCGCGGATACAGCGCGTGTACAGCGTTTGTGACACGGATCCGGTCGATGGGACCGCCTTTCCCCCTCGGGCTCGTCGTTGCCTGATCGACCGTCAGGCAACTTTAGGAAAAACGTGTTCCAAACGGGGATGTTAGGGACACGGACAGGCCTCACCGCTGATTCCCTGCGACGAGCAATTAGACACGATGACGCTAACTTTCGTTATTATCAGATGAAGGTATGCTGATGACCGATGCCGCTAGATTACAGGTTTCTGCGGCCCGCGTGGTTTTACCTGTCTCTGTAATTACACCGAGAACTATGTGACAAAGCGCGCGGAGGGGCCCTTCCTGTTTTGCGTTTACCGGGAAATGGCTTGCACGTAATTTTAATTAACAAAGTCGTATGCTGCGAAACGTCGCGCGTTAAGCCTCGTGTCCATTTGAGAGTTTTGTCGCGAGAGTTATGTCCATTTGAGATCAGCTTTGAGAATTTTCACACCCCGAGAGAGACCGAAATACTCTCCCGAGAGCTTACTATACGATAGAACCCACCAAAACCGTGTCCATTTGAATGTTCATTGTCTTTGGTTCTGCTCACTGTGGTGTAGTTTAGTTCGAAACGCGAGTGTGAACAGTGACATCGCTATCATGCAAGTGCAAAAAATGGGTGCCTATAATATTTTCAGAAAAAAGAAAAATCAACCTAAAGAGAAGTGTTTAAATTATATATAATATTTAGTATTTAAGTTATTAGTATTAATAATAATTTATAATAAGTATAATATATAAGTATTTAATACATTTATATATTTATATAATTAAATACTTATTTATTCATATAATATATAAATATATAGGTATTTAAATTATTATGTAATATTTAATATAATTAAATATTATATCATACTTGTTATATTAAATATATAATTTAAATACTTATATATTGATATAATATATAAATATATAAATATTTAAATTATTATATGATATTTAATATAATTAAATTATTATATAATAATTATGCTGTATAATTATATATTATAAAATATTAATTATTAATATTTAATAATCATTTATTAATTACTAAAATATTTATAATTAAATATTATATAATAATTTAAATTAATTATTATATAATTAAATATAATAAATTAACTATAGTATTATATAATTAAATATTACATGATATAACTATTATATAATAATTTAAATTAAAAGAAAGTAGTTCAATAATTTCACTTTTTGACCACACTTTTTTTTATTATTCATTATTCTGCTCGCACGTAGGCACTCTCATTTAAGTTCTGAAAATCGCTACATGTATCCGTAGTACGCTGAATTGATTTTCTCTTTTTTCACCTTTTTGCTCGCAATCTGCTGCCTTCGAAAAGTGAACCTAAGTTGACCTAAACGAAACTCTTCCTTAAAGTTCGTATTCTGTGCTCGACCTCGACCTTTCGAACTCACCCCTTTCTTCGCCTTAACAACAGCTTTCACGTTCCATGTCCAAACAGCAAACTGCCGGTATCGGTTTACAGCACTCCGGTCCGGTGGATGTTTTTTCTGTCGAAAACAGTAATATCAGGACCCGGGCCTGGGTCTCGATTACCGAGATCGCGTTCGTGAACGATGGAGGCCGATCGAAATTTCGCCGTAGCGTCGCGTCGGCCCGGCTAGGCCTAATTTTCGTCCACTCGAGAGATTAGTAACCGAGCAGTCGCTCAATCGAGATAAACACGAGGGGCAAACGAATGGAATAAATACCAATCGGCGGGTCTCTCTGATCCGATAATCTGTCGCTCGTTTCGTTCGTCGGGACATCTGTCGCGAGTCTTTTGTCGAATAACTCCAGCTGCAGCTTTCAATTAACTCGCGAGACAATCGTATTAATTATCGCGTATTATATTGTTCCTATCCGATCTTTCTTTCGGGTTTATAGCGGCTCGACTCGAGGTTTCGATTCAGCGATGACAAAATGGCGCGAAACAAGGTCGAGGACAACAGCCGCGGGACGAGCAACGCTCGATTCTTCTCAGAGGCGAGCGCGTCGCTGGGATTCCCGTTGAATGGAATTCCTCGATGCATCCTGCGAGGTCGGGTTTCGTTACCGAGTTACGAACACGAAGGCCGTTGTCCTCCTCGGTTAGAGAGGACATCCTTTTATGCAAGATTTTACTCAGCTGCTCGAGCGAAGGATAATTGATTAATATTCACCATTATATTAATCGTACGATCAAAGCATCGTCTCTGACAATATCTTGCGTCTGAGCAGAGGTACGAGCAGCGTATTTTTAGAATCCTTCGTCGTGCAACTTACAACAAAAATAATCTTCTCTGTTTACCTCTGCCCATGGATATCTCGCGATAGAGAAACAAGTTTCCAAATCTATCAAGCAATCAACCTATTGTTACTAACTACGAATGAATATTTCTTCTTACGTTAGAAAAGATTTGTACGCAGAAACACAGTGACACTTGGACGAGCTTACTTTTCAGCAAACAATGTGTCTTTTCCGGTGTTTCTACGTCGGACTGCACGAGAACGAGCTCTCCTTCTAGCTGTATTGTACATGCACCGAGCCTGGCGAGGATCGACGATCGTCTCTGGTCGTCTTTTTGATCGGCGCGTTGCGTCCAGCGTCCCAGGGGCGGTCGTGTCTCGTCAACGGGCCACCGGGATGGTCGGTCGAGAGGTAACGACCCACGGGGTCACCGAAACGATCCTTCCGAGGCCGAGTATTCGCGGCGTGGAACGTCGGTTCGGACGTCGAGGGATACGGCTCGCGCACGCCGTAGTCGCGCCTCGACGATCGTGGATCGCCGCGGAGGAAGATTCGGCGAACGATGGCGCGCGATGGGAGGAAAAAAAGGGAGATGTTGAACGATGGAGAAGATTCGATCGATGGCCCTTGCTCTTCCGTCTGTCCGTGGCGACGAAGAAGCTCGACCAAGGCAACGGATTACCCACTCTTACCGGCTCTTTCTTTCGGGCTGCGTGCCCGATGGGTAGCCTGTCGGTTGTGTGTTGGTAGTCGAGGAGGAGTTCCGTGTACCGTGGCCGTACGATGGGAGGAAGGGAAGCTGAGGAGGAGAGAAATATCGTCGATCGACGGACGTAGGAACGAGACAGAGGAAGAAAAGAGGGAACGCGAACGCGACGGTGCAAGGAGAGCGAAGAAGAATCGAAGAAAGATGGAGGAGCAACGACGTTGAAAGGGGCCGGAGGGGGAAGAAAGAAGGAACGATCGGAGTACAAGGAGAAAGACGGGCGAGGAAGGAGAGATACCTGAAGAGGGAGAGTTTCTCGAGGAGATGCCACGAAGCTGTTTCTCCGTCCGTTTCGAGCAGAATGGAGAAGGAGAGCGAAACTGGCAAACCTCGATGGACCACCTACCGTTCCTGATCCGATCTTCGCAACGCTCGTCCGTCTGTCCGTCTCGCGCGTGTGGTACTCCGCTTTGCTCTTGGTCGCCCCGACCCCGCTGTTCCCATCAATAACGCTTATAATGTTTAATTAATCACAAATTATCTGGATGCCCGGGTTGAAAATGGGAGAAAGGGAACCGCAACAACGCGGGGCGCTTGGGAGCCGGCGGGTTCGTAGTCGGGCCGTGCGGATGTGTCAATAGAGGTTACAAACTGGATGGCAGCAACAATTCACGGGGCAAGAAATTCGTGTACTATTTGTCAAGACCAGGCCCGGTGGAATGATGAAATTGTCGACGGGAGAGACGGCCGGCCACTTTCCAGCCGCGTTATATAAGCGATTAATTGATCGTCTCGTTAAGCTGCTAAGACGCGTTGGATACCGTGGCGGGATTAGCCGCTCGGATCATTAATTTTCCCGTATTTAAACGCGCCTCGTTTCGTGGATTACCTGCCTTTTTCCGGGCCGGTCGCGCCGAATGATTTATGAATCGTCCTCGGCCGGGTGAAGTCGATTGAATCCAACGAACGAGTGACGCCGATGAACACGTATCTAACCGTGATTCAAGTCGGAATCATTGTTCGATCTTCTCCCCTCCCCCTGTACATCTTCCAGCTTCTCGATGGATATTCACGAGCTGTACGACGACGTGCCGGCCGAGCCGGCGCGCAACAATAAGCGCCACTGCGTGCCGCGTTCGTAGCCAACAAGCGTTTGTAGCCTGTTCACCGTGACCAATTCCCTCTGAATGATAACACGTAGGAGGATGCCTACGCGTTATACGCACGGCTCTCTCTCTCTCACGTCAGACGTCCGCCAGACGTTCCACGTAAGGCTAATCCCCGAAGGGAGTGGGATTCGTTCTCGTGGGTTTCTACAAACAAAAGCCACGGGAACTCGAAAGTCGTATGCCCGTCGCGATTGCTTTTGTTCGCCCGGCGAACGTAATTATGTTGGCGTTTAATTGAATTCGCGTACGAGCTGTCGCCGCGTCGCTTAAATTGATTAATCAAGCCGTATTGTGGGTGAACGTATACGGAAATACGCTCGCCACGGATTTATTAAATAAGCGTTTGCACTCCGGGAGCTTTCGGAATTACTAAAAGGTAAGAGCTTGGCGATCGCCGGTGATTTATGACGTTGGGCTGTTTGTTAAAAGTCCGATCGGATTTACCAGTTTTTTTTGTTTCCAGGTTGATGATCAAAGTACGACCCCGAGGTTGTATTAATCGTTCGTAAGTGATTGAGTTCCGACATGGAGCAAATAGAAAGTCTACAAGTCATCCGTGATCACGTGCCTGACGGTGAAACGTGTCAGACATGTGTTCGAGCGAACGTCAGACTTTTCTCCATCTTCGACGTCTCCACTTCTGCACAATCGTCGAGTCTACTCTATCTCTGACCGCAAGATTCGTCGTCTCGATTGAGAAGAAAGAGGCCCGAAAGTGTCTCAGTCGTCGGGAAACGTGCTGAAAGTTCCCAGGGATCGACGTCGACGTGGCAGAAACGCGACGAACAAAACCGGCCAGGTATCCGGCGCGGCGGTCCAATTAAATCTGTAGCATGTATCAGAGGTTATATAGAGAGAGAGAGTGCTTTTTTGTGGGCATTCGGGATCACGCTAGGCGGTCCAAGAAGGCCGTTCCCGTGCCTAACACCGTGGAATCGACGCAACGCGAAAGGCGGACTGCTTGGCTGTATCCTCGGTGAACAGGAGGCGACGATGAAAAGGACGCGACGAGAGGAACGGGGAAGAAAATCGTGGGAGAAAGGGAAGAGAGACGACGACGACGACGACGACGAAAAGAAAAAAATGAAGAGAGAAAAAAGAAACGAGAAAGAGGTAGGAAAGTTAATAGAATAAATGACACGGTCGTGGTGGGTATCCATCGTCAATGTCGATCGCGATGCGCGTCGAATCTTTTCGAGAATTAAATTCGTTCTTTCTTCGGTGTCCGGTCGTGTTGACTCGCGCTGTCTTTTTATTTTCTCTCGTCTTTCTCTTTCTCTTCCTCTCTCTCTCTCTCTCTCTCTCTCTCTCTCTCTCTTTTTCTCTCTCGTCGTCTGCTTTGCGCTCGCAATCTGTCTCTGTTTTTCCCTCCACGGATGTTTCCGTGCCGGCTCGTAAAATCGATCGAAAGCAGAGGAGCCGACAGCTGTTGACGTTCCTCGCTAATTTCTCGGTGCTCGGATATGAGTTTTATTGAAGTCGTTCGAAGTGATCGTCGAACGTCGGGGAGATACCTCTCTCGGTGTAATTGGCCCCGGTCGAACGGCCGAGGGGCGTCGCTTTTCATTTTATCGCGAGGAACCGGTTGTCACCGATGCTGAATCTCGGAATCTCGCGCCGAGGCGGCGCGCACCTTTCCACAAACGAACGACTAATATGGGGAGGAACGCGTAAAATTCAGAGAGAGAGAGAGAGAGAGTTCAATTTGACGCTTTATTAATCAGGGCGCTTGCGCTTAATTAATTGGCCCGCCTCGCGTTCGATCTCAATTCACGCCATTCACGCCTCGTGCTTTCTCTCCGTTTTTTTCTTTCTTCCTCTTTCGCTTCGACGATGATCTCGACCCGAAAATAATTTTCATGGTCCCCCGTTTCATGTTCCCTCGTTCCGTTCGCCGGGTTTCTCGATCGCCTCGCAACAAGAGGAGCAGCGGACGGCCGCTTGCGGGATAAACCTTTTTTACAATTGGGATGATCGCGAGAGAGAAAGAAACGAAAAAAAGTTACCGATTAGGGGATTCGGGGAAACAAGGGGGGAACGTGTACAGGGCAGCGGTGTTACAAGATTGAAGAGCAATTCTCGGGCCCGAGACCGATACAGTGTTTGTACTACATCGTCTATAAATCCGCAAGGCACCGCCTAACACCTACCGGCACCCCCTATTATAAAAGTTGCAGTCATAAAAGCTTGCTCTTGCACCTAACATGCCCGCCATTATTATTTAATAGCGCCATTATTGTAATTGATAAGTAGTCGCCCGGCCCCGTTCCGCCTGTTACGGCAAACACGTTTTATTACGCCCGAGCGTTACGCTCTCGGGCCAGGAGGATAGAGAGGGAAAGCAGCCTGGCCTTGTTCTTGCGACTCCCTTTAATGAACAAAACTGCTTAACGCCAGCTTGATAAGAAGTGGAATTATCTCCGGCCGCTTAGATGTAGGCGCATCGTTTCGTTAACCATTTTGCACGCGCATCGCAACACCCGCCTACTTATAATAAATACCCGTTTAATTATGTTGATCTCAAACAGCGCTGGTTTTATCGGCGTTCCACCCTTGAACAGGCCCTGAAAACTCCGGCCTGAAAACAAGAATCACGTTGATTTTATGTACCATTAAAGCAGGGGATTATCACTGATTACGTTATTAGAGGCGTTACGTCGCGTCTTCGACAGCCGCCGAGATGTTTCTTTTACAATGTCCGATCCCGGTTCGCGGTCCCGATATCCTGCAATTACTCGGTTATTGTAATTACGAACGCGTACTGTCGTATTACGTGAAAATTGTCGCGGCTGGAATTAAGTTATCCAACCACCGGTTTTCCCCCCCTGGGAAACGTTAATTTATGGAATTGCTCGCCGAGCGAAAGAACGCGGCATGAAACGTGCCCACGTTTGCGTTATTCGATAATTACCGCGGTTGTTACGTCCGCTTCGTGCCATTCCTGTACTTTAGTACTCTCGGATTTCAATAACACTTGATCGAGTTAAGCAATTACTGATTGATCGTTAAAATCTCCTCGAATGGTCTGTTTCAGCTTCGTGTTTTTCGAAGAACAAATTCAATTAGATTCGAATTAATCTAGACTTAATCTTCTAAAATTAATGTCCATCGACTCATAACTCTAACTCTCTGTCTAAGTTAATAAAAATTATTCTCTGCGTCTTTTTCTCACACTTTTTTCGTACAGCTGCTCGCGAAAGTTTCGAAAACTTGAGAATTTTGTACTTTCAACTTTTTCCCGTTTGTCTTTCGGAGAGCAACTCCAATTAGATCAATCTAGATTCGAACTGTTCTTCGACAAAACTGAAATCGACTTTAGAAATTATCTAGTTAGATAACTTCGTAGATACTATTTTCTGCATTCGTTTCTCGAAAGTTTCAAACTTGGCGAGTCTTGCAGCCTAATTTGAACGTTGTCTTCGTCCAGGCTATCATTTCTCGACGTCGTCGGTAGTCGCTCGCTGAATCGTTGAACACGCTGCAACGAACCTTTAATTTCTGCGGTCTTCAGATCCCATCGAAGAGAACACTTGTACCTCCGGAACCTCCATCGAAGATCGGGTTCCTAAAACAAAGGTTCGCAGTCCGAGACCGGTTCGATCGGAAATTAAATTCGATTTAATGGCCACCGCTTCCGATCGAGTGGATCTCGCGTTGGTCGAGGACGGTGCACTGGTGGCTGGAAATATTAGCAGAAATTTCGCGAGGAATGTCGGCTGTCCGCGCCGGTTGAAGAAGAGATAGTTAAAGAATAAGAGAGAAAATAAGAGAGAGAGAGAGAGAGATCCATCCGCGACGCCTCTTATGCGCTTGTATATACTAGCGTAATGATGGTTTATGGTCGATGGAGGCGCAGACCCCGTGGCGGCCGTGTTGGACATGCGGTAAACCGCAGAACGCAGCCGCGGCAAAACCTACGGCGGAACACCGCGGACGAGAATCGCCGGTGGCTTGCGAGACGATGCGCGTTAAGCTTAATTACCTCGTCCCCTGCCTTTCGTCCTGGAAGGCCCGCAGCCACCGCTGGCACCAGCAGCCTGGTGTCATCGTAAAATTCGTCGACTATCGATGGAAAATCCGGTTTCCCTCGCGAAAACGCGGATTTCGAATTTGTCGGCGGCTTCGTGTAAAAGGGGACGTATATTTGCATTTGGTGGTGAACCTCTGACGCCTGCTTGGAGATAATTTTTAAAACGATTAGTTCGGATATTTTCGTCTTACTTGGAACGATTGAGGCATGCGTTTTCCATCGGAGGCGTTGAAGTCGAAAAAAATAGAGAAATTTTATAATACAATGGGGATTATACAAGCTTCTGTTTAAAAACACACTGTTTTACGCTTGTAAAGTTTGTTTTCAAATTGACCGTTTTGATCACTTTGGCAGTTTTGGCGTTTAATGTGCCAAACTGACGAATCAATTCGAGTCCGTAGGGATCAAGTTAGATTGGATAGGGAAATCATTGGTGTTGGGACTTCTTAACACGTTCTTTTAACCACTTGCGCTGGCAACTGATTGCGGACCGTAACGAGTGACCAAACCGTATACAATAATTCGTCGCTTTCTTTTTGAACTCGTCGTAATATATGATATTACTGGATAGAAATTATCGAGTAATAAATTTATTGTTTTATTTGTTTTGCCTATTTTGTTTTACTTAAATATACTTGAAACCGAGAAAATATTACAATTTCGAAACAATTCGAAAGAATTCTCGACGCCCGTGGCACGTCATTCCAGCGCAAGAGGTTAAATAACTTGTAGCAATCTGCGAATCACAAATATAGTACTTGCTAATTATTGTATTACGTATTACCATATACATACCAACGATAAACTTCGCTAGACGACCCAGATTTCAAATTTCACCCCCAAGGAGGTGACATTCCGTGCAAGTCGATCTAACAGATATATATATATATCTGTCTCCAACCGAAGAAGGGCCGAAAGTCAAGTTCATCGACTCGCGAACCATCCATTAACCAGGACCAAGGTGGGCACAAAGGAGTGAATCAGCGTGAAAAACATCTCGCCGTGGAGAAATTCGTCGATTTATCGTGACGAAGGTATCGCGGCGCGTAAGCTCGCCCCGTGATCCGGTGTTGCAGCCCCGCTTCGTTTGATCGGGCGCCGCAGTGATTGCCCCGGCCGATATCTGCTCCCGCATCTCCAGCTAATGATTATTAGCCGCGAGCCCTCTTTACCTTATTTCTCTACCCCCGTCTGCGAACCCCGCCGTATTCATACGCGCCTGCTTTCTGCCCTGCTCGCGGATCGCATCCAGCGGGCCATCGAGTCATCGCAGGTAGGCGCATCTACGGGCAGATGGACCTTGCACGCGCTGATATCGGACCCCGGGGATCGTGACTTTCGTTTCACGATGTAAATCGAACGACGATCTACGAGCCTGTATGTAATAAAGATCGATCGGCCGACCGTGAGGGCGCATCGACGGTGTTTTTTAATCCACGAAATCTCTCGCGCGCGCGCGCGAGAGCTTGTTTGTAACAACGTGTTACATCGTGGTAGAACGTGATCGCGCAGATATTGGAAAGAACGAGGAAGATGGAAGATGGAATTTGTTAATCTTTTGCGATAGAATGACGTGCCACGCACGTCAAGAACTTTTTGCCCCAAAATTGCAATATTTCCTCAGTTTTCCTCAGTATACTTAAGTATAACCCACAGGCAAAACAAATAATAAATGTGTTACTTCTCAGTAATTTCTATCCAGTGACATCATACCGACGAGGTTCAAAAGGAAAGCGACGAATTATTGTATACGGTTTGGTCACTCGTTATGGTTCGCAATCAGTTGCCAGCGCAAGTGGTTAAAGAAGCGTTAACCTTTTGCGCTGTGATGACATGCCACGCACTTCGAGAACTTTTTGTCCCAAAATTGCAATACTTCCTCAGTTTTCAGTATATTTAAGTATAACCCAGCTAAAACAAATAATAAATGTGTTACTTCTCAGTAATTTCTATTCAGTGATATCGTACCGACGAGGTTCAAAAGGAAAGCGACGAATTATTGTATACGGTTTGGTCACTCGTTATGGTTCGCAATCAGTTGCCAGCGCAAGTGGTTAAAGAAGCGTTAACCTTTTGCGCTGTGATGGCGTGCCACGCACTTCGAGAACTTTTTGTCCCAAAATTGCAGTATTTCCTTAGTTTTCAGTATACTTAAGTATAACCCAGCTAAAACAAATAATAAATTTGTTACTTCTCTGTAATTTCTATTCAGTGATATCATACCGACGAGGTTCAAAAGAAAAGCGACGAATTATTGTATACGGTTTGGTCACTCGTTATGGTCCGCAATCAATTGCCAGCGCAAGTGGTTAACGAGAAAGACTTTATGTTCTTCGTTTTCTTTTGTCAATGAAACTGGCGGCACTGCACATCGCATAATGTAAATTTTCTGTTAATCGCCGATATTTTGCGACCTAATTGCAAATCTCAGTGCGCTGAGATCATCGCGTTTTATTTTTTTTTATTGGAAAACTCGTCGATTGATTTCCAATGTAACACGTAGAATATGCTACTGGATGTTTTATCTGACTTTGTTCCACAATGGACCGCGTTTTTCAAGGGCGTGAAAACGTATTACAGCAGAGAATGAAGGCTATGAAGTAGAATCGTGAATTCAAAGCGACGACGACTGAAATACATAACTTGTAAATTGCGTCTAAAGATCCTGGCTTATTTTCACTGTCGATTCTGCCACGTTTCGCGCGACTAGCAGAAACATCGCGTTGAATTACATACAACATCGAATCGTAAATAGCGGCGCGTACAGTTACACGCGTAAAATACTATCAAGGATGCGAGTGCATCGTAAAGCGTTTTCTATAAGTACGATATTTCATCGAAATAAATCCTTCGGAGTATCCCCTCTCGTTCTCCGCTCGCATTATTCCCCGGGACACCCGGCAGGGCCGAATGAATTATGTCGAGAAGAAACACGAGGTCGCGCTGACTGGTTGTCAAGCACAATTTATAAACTTGTATCTGCATTAACGTGAATTATGGATCATTTATTACCATTATTTCGGCCGATTCCGACGTGATTCCGTTTGACGTAATCTCTTTTATCGAAACGCCGCTGATCAACCCGGAATAATTAACGATCACTCGTTCGCAATTCCAAGAGGCCTCTGTCGTAACTCGTTTGTTCTTATCGTATCTCCCGCCGGGTCCAACCGAATCCCGCCGGCCAAAATCCAAGTGAAGTCGAATTGAGAAGTCAACGAGATCGATAAAACGAACGGCCGTTCTATTTTTCTACGTTCGCTGTGGGCGAGGAAATTTCACGGACTGTTGTGGGAAATAATCTCCGATCTCTCATATTAAAAATCGAAGATAACTGAAATCTCAATACAGCAAGTAACATGGAAGTTTCGCGTTTAGGATATAGGAAACGTGCATTGTCGAAATTTATGAGAATAAAATACGAGTTACAATGAGCAGAGTTACTCGTATAAAAGACGCGTTGATGACATGAAAAAGTTTGTATTCTGAACAAAAAAGTCAAAATATGTCAAAATTTATTTTAAAAAAAGTTTTTTAATACTTAATATTTAATATTTAATTTAAAAATTTTAATATTTAATATTTAATATTAATTTAATAATATTTAATATTTAATATTAATTTAATAATATTTAATATTTAATATTTAATTTAAAAATTTTAAAATTTCAATGTTTTATAATTTATCTTACACGTTTATCACGTTATATAAGTACCAATCGCATTGTATGGCTAATCTATAATATCATATTGTTCTAATTGTTCTCCACAAATGTTCGGGCACATTAAATTAGCAGAATAGAATATTGAAGAAATCGAGACACTGACAAGCTTTGTAAAAGGAGACTTACGCCTTGGTTCAAGATTAGGGTAATTAATAATTCGATACTCGCGATCTCGACATTATCCCCACGATTCTAAATGATCTCACTTTCTGGATTAGACTTTCAGCGTTGCGTTCCTGTCGTTTCGAGGAGCGTAAGCGCGCGATGGCGATTGCGTACACGCGTGTCCACGCACACCATCGACCATTCGAGACATTAGTATCAATCCGTTTTAAACGGTAATTTTATCGTTCGCCAATCTCTCTTCCTTTCTTTTTCTTCTTTCTTCCTTTTTTTCTCCTCGAATTCTTTTCGAGAGAATTGATCGCGGCCATTAAAGTATGGGAATTATAGATACGTGGCTGTTAGCAGACTCGATTCTGATAAACAGCCTTTCGTTTAGACTGATGCGCATTATTGCCTCGCTAAAAGAGCTTGTAATTGGCTTATCGTTAACACGAAATTTATTATACATTTAAACGTGGTTCATTAAATACTAAGGTGACGGAGAATCATCAAAGAAAGAATTCTTTAGTAAATATTTTAATAAACATAAGGGAGCGTAAATGTAGCGTAATCGAGCTACTCGAATACACGATAAACAAGTTCAATGCGAACAAATAAACGAACACATGCGATTCTGGGAGTTGGCGATTAAAACACTAGAACTCAAGCAGAAATTCGCTTCCTATTAAATGTTGTAACAAGTACTCTTCTAATTCTTACACATTCTCTACGTTTTTGCATTCTTAAATTCCCCATATCCGCAATTACCGATCAACAACCGAAAGACTAGTAACGTTTATCAGCTACTCTCGAAGAAAAAAGGTCCAGAACGTCGGAAAATAAGTTGCGATAACCACCAATCGCAGTAATGAAGCATTTTCTCACAAACACCGACAAGACCGACAGCAAACGAGAAAGAACGAACGCAAACGTTCAGATACATCATCGTTCGAAAACCACGGCGGAACAACAATTCATCGACATCGATCTGAGTTTCGTGGCTTGACGAGATCCTGGTTGCTATCTTCCTGGTAGCAATTAATAACACTGTAGCAGTCAGCACGAGCGATTCCGATCGGGATCGAGAGACGATCGATCAGTCCTCGGCCATCCGTCTGCTTAGACGTATCTAACTCGAGCCAAACTCCCAAGCAATATCATCATTACCAACAGCAACGCGAAACACGGTGCACATCTCGTAAGAGCGCGAGAGCTAAACCTTCCCCGCGCTCACCGATAGATACCGAGTCGTGTGTCGGCGAAGATCGAGCCCGATGAAAATTAATGGTCTCGAGTCGTGGGTTACGCCGATCACAGCCGATCTGGATTACTCCGCATCGATCAACGGTTCCGTTACGCACCACGCACGATCGTTTCTCCGTGTCTGCCTCTTCCTCTTCCTCTCGTCCCTCTTACCTTCCTTTTCCCTCTTTCTTCATCTCCCCTTTCGATCGCTATGCCATTCGTTCGAACCAATTCCACGCTCGTCCGAACTTTGTTACGCTGCCTGGAGGCGAACATTGCGGAAGCGATCTGTTATGCCTCGGAATAAACAGGACCAGCAACTTTCAGATTCGATTAGCAGTTTTTACCGAGCGCAGGCATCTTCTGCCTGCCGGTACGATGTTCGACGACCGGGGTTTTTTTTTTTTTTTTTTTATTTTTGATGGATCTCTTTAAAGGATTAGGTCGTTTGTTGTTTGCGACATTCGATAATTACATTAAGTTCGTGATTTGATAATTAGGTAGGGAGGCAAATGTAGCTATAATTAATAAGGGAACCATAGGTAATCCATCCTGATAGATGTACAATACTTACTGCATTGTTAATGTTCTTATTCTATTGCAATTGACTTGCGAATCGTTTTGAATGTTAATACACGGGAATAGTTAGTAAATTTTCAGAAATGTGGTTTTTTCTCTGTCTTGCATCTGGTTCGTTCATCTGCTTCGTTAAGTGAAAATCGGAGAAATACATCTGTCGCGAGACATTGAAAGAATACGACAGATAGGTTTCAGTAGAATGAGTGCCGTCGCTAGTCAGACAGATGAGTGTCTGTCACTTCGCCAATTTCCACCCCAACAAACTGTGACACAATGAAACTGCCTCGTTTCGTTAAACCAGAGACTCTCGTGGATTCTTCGCTCGAGTAGATAAAGCGGAAATCATGAAATATGACGCTAAACCATCGATCAATCCCGGGAGACATTCATGATGCTGCGTCAGTTTACGTACGACGAGAGGGTTTATGTATGTGCGACAGGATGTAGAAAAGAGCCGTCTGTCGCCGATGGGAAGACAACAAGTGTTCTCAACACCCCTTCATCAAGTGTGTCACCCCTTTTTGAACTAAACTGTCCCCTGGCACCCTCTCGTCGACGTCTCCCTCGTTAGATCTCGCGAAAACAGATTACACAAAATCTTAACGATAAATTATCTGATTTTGTTGAAAGTTAAGAGTCCCTACAGGTGTAATTCTGTTTTAAGGACTGTTTTAACCCTATTTCGAGAAAAGTGTAATGTGTATAGGACAGATAATATTGATACTTTTTTTTGTTAGCAACAACAAAGTATAATATAATTTAAGTATTGAATATTGAATAGAATAATATTGGTATGTAGACATTACACATATTTGTGAAATTAATCTTATAATTTTGATGTTTGAAAAATTCAAAAGGTTAATATTATAAATGAGCAGTATATAACAAATGAAGAAATATATATTTTATACTCTTCATATATTGATTCAATAATATCACAATATACGTATTATTTTCTTTGAGCATTTAATAAGTAAATCAATTGTTTTATTACTGATTAATATTCTAGTACGAAGTAGACGCTCAAAGGATAGGTTGGAAAGGACGTAGAAAATTTTAAGGGAAAATATGTGCGATGTTTATTAAAGACAAGCAGTAGAGCAAGAATTACGAAACGTTGAATTGACATTGAATCAGGCAGAAAAATTTAAAACAATTAAAATGTTTCTCAATCGTTCTTCACGATTCGCGTTTTTTTCGCGCATTTGTTTTCTTACAATACCTACGAACAGATACATAAGATACCACGCATTACATCCACCGTCTCGACTGTTACAACCGTAATCTCTCTCACGTGTCGAAACTCAATCTAGCGTTAGATTTTATCACTCCAGGCCTCTTTTATTTTCCGTGGTAGCACGCAACAACTATAATCCTATCATCCTCACGATCATTTTCGTTTCCTCGGGTGTATGACGGTTGCAGCGTCATCGTCATCGATTCGTCGAGCGCTCGTAATTCAAGCTGCCAGATTAACCCGTCAGTGGCGTTCCGCGCAAGCTAGATACCGCGTATGATCGTTTAAGCTGCTGCACGCGGTTTCGTCTTTCACGGTTTGGCGCCGCCGGTGTTAACCTCGCGGAATAAACGAAAAGAACGAGGGAGTAAAAAGGGTGGAAAGGGAGGCCGCTGGCCGAAACAAGAGAGCCGCAGGAGAAAAAGAAGCGGCGAAAACGCTCCCGTTTGGTTCTCGGATTACGAGCTGTCCTAAGCTGTCGCACGTGGATCTTGCCGGTGCGCGTGCACGGGATCACGCGTGAACACGAAATTCGTCAAAGCTGCGACGCCAACCCCCGGAGGGGCATTGGCGTCGATGTCGATCACTTGCTCGTTACAGATCGAGTGATTCGATTCTATGCAACGATGACAAATGCCAAACCTAAACGCAATTTTTGATCACGCGATCGAACACGAGAACTTTAAAACAAGGAATGAAACAACGTATCATAAAGCTGTAGAACGTAACATCGATTATGCAGTTTCGTAAAGGCACCATCCCAATTACCATTTTAATATATATACAACAGTAATATATATATAATACTCTCCTAAACCACTGCATATGTACAACAGTATTTTATATATATATATATATATAAGTATATATATATATATAATACTCTCCTAAACCACTGCATATGTACAACAGTATTTTATATATATATATATAATACTGTCCTAAACCACTGCATATATACAACAGTATCCAACAGTCCTATATATATATAATACTGTCCTAAACCACTGCAATAAGTCAGCAATATCGGCCCACTCCCCATGAAAAATTGAAATCACGTGCGCAACGTCTGACGTCGATAATACCTCTGGATCCAGGATCGCGGCTCCGGAAAGCGGCGCCAATGGTCGCGAGGCTAAAAAGCGGAAGCGCGTTGAAAAGAGGGGAGAGCGCGTGGATGGAAGGGTCGCGTCGGTCGCCAGGCTAAACGCGCGTACCCCCATTTAAATCGGCTGCGGCCTGCGCTGACAATGCCGCGGTGATTGCGACAGATGCGTGGCCGCGCGTGTCCCTTTAAAAGGAGGTTTTCGCAGCCCTCGTGAAGAGGCTGCTCGTTCACCGGTGGCCCCAACGGCGAGGGCGCTCATTCACCGCTGAAAAACGAACACAGGTGCTTGCCACCGGGGTTCCCCATTGACGCTCGGCGACCCGTCTCTTTTCTCTTTCCTCTTCCTTCCTTTCACGGTCTGCTCTCTCTCTCTCACACACACACACATTCTCTCTTTCTCTCTCTTTATCCACCGGTCCAGATGCGTCGGCGGCGCAACGCTCCCGCGGGCGCAAAACACGGGAGCGCGCTCGCATCTGCGGCTCCCGACAACAGCCCACGGCGGTTCGTAACCGGATCGACGGTAAACTTATTGTTAGTTTAGTATACATTGTAAACGGGAGTTCCCTGTGCGTTTTATATTTGTTTTCGGACTCTTCGTCGAAAATCAGACAACGCTGCTCGCTGATTACCGACAATGTCGAATTTTCGTGATACCTTGTAGCTACAACTGTGTAACTGAACGAAACCGATCGTTTTTCCTATTCCGCACAAATGAAGAAACGCTAACTCATTTTTAGAAGACGTACCTTCCCGAAGATGTAATATAATTTACAATTTAGTCGATCGAATATTATTATTCAAGTATTCATTTAATCGCATACAAGCTGCATTAATTACGTCGTTGAGTAAATGCGGACTGAATACTCTACCTGCTTTTCTTTGTCACTGACAATATTGCAGCAATATTGCAAATGCAATTGAATCCAATAAAGATCGAAGGAAGGATAAGTGTAAAATCCGAGTGAAGAACCACCCGACCCGCGACGTAATATTCGGGTACCCGAATGTTATAGATTTTAGCGTTCCCTAACTACCGACTTCGATATCAAGTACCCGAAATTCTCGGATACCCACCCACTTCTATTAAATATGATGTAAATATTAGGGGTGGACTGGTACCCGACATCGAAGGCGGGTCAGATAGTGCTTCGGGACGAGTCGGGAACCTTAAAATCTATAATATTCAGGTACCGAGAGTCGCTAAGAGCACTTGACATTGTCGTCAAAGTTTTACCTTTTTACTTATTGTTAGTATTCCCGTGGCGTAACGCTCGAGTGTCTGGGATTCCAGGCTTCCAGCTCCCGGCCGCGCGGATCGGCCAATTTACGAGATCTCGCGCTGCCCCTCGTTTTCTGCCTCTCCTGTCCAGCGTGCCGCGTCGCGCTATGCTCTACACGGCTATTAAAACGCGGTAGCCGCTGCTTTCACTTCTTCCACTGCTACGCCGATCGAATATTTACGAAATGGGGGGAGTTTAGGAGAGAGAGAGAGAGAGAGAGAGTGACGTAATGAGATGGTTCTGCGTGTACAATCGAAGATCCACGCGAACGATAGAACGATCAGTTCTTACATTCATGTGAAATCGGCATGACAGAACGGATAGTAAAAAATATCTACGTTGGTCGATACCTCCTTTCTCCTTTCTCGAGAGAATTATTTAAATATCGGGAAGGGACTGTTAGATCGTTTGTAAAATGGATTGCTTAATTACTTGGCTCGAGTGAAATGAACGCTATCTTGCTCTATGCTTCCCGGAGGGGTAATTGAGGTTGTTATCTCTGTTTCGGATTGATTGTTCCTTCAGCGTTGGAATGTGGAGGACGTTTCTGGCCGAAGGACAGCAGACGTTCGCATTAGAGGTGTGGCCGGGGAGTTTTCGTTGGATACTAATGAGATGAGATACGCTAACGAGAGGAAAGTTCGAAGGTAGAGTGAAAGAGAAAGGTAGGACGAGTGGCAAGGAGAATGACAATTATTTCAGCATCTCCGGGAGACTTGGAGATACCGAAGAAATTCCAGAGTATCCCCAGTAGTTGAACGTAGCTACGAGACTGCTCACTAGCGTGAGATATTTTTGAAATTCGAAAATGTTTCGTGATATACATTTTTGAAAAACATATTCTCCCTTTTATTGTAATTTTTGTCAATTGTTCTTCTAGTAGTTCTGCCAATATCTATATGCTACTTTCCTTAGTTCTCATTTTCGTGACTACAAGAACGTGTTTTTTTCATTTCTACAATTTAGGGCTTACGTTTAACTCTTGCGTAAAATCTTGCCGGTTACTCGAATCTAGTATCTAGCGAAATCAAAGATCTCGTCGTTGGAGCAAGCTCCATCGGTGTACGGTGATCGGGGCGCGGAATGAAGATATAGTTCGCGTAGATCTTGACCGGAGATCGACGGTGAGGAGGGCGTGTGCGAGGAATCAATGGCAGCGCGTAACTTAATCCATTTTGACGCGAGGCCGTGGCGTGAAGAGCAATCTGTCGGATCTGCCGATCGGGACCGGGGATTTGACGGGTCTTGATATTGGGTCCCGATTGGAAACTCGATCGTCGGATGGCTACTCAAAGCGCTCGCTCGATTCCCGACTCTTGAACACTGGAACATTGGAAACGCGGGCTTAGAGGAGAAGGAACTCCGGGCAATATCTGGCGGCTCGATCTACGATCGTATCGGCCGCGGTGGTACATCCAGCTTGGCAAACAGGAATCGCGATACGCCGGGGGCCGGCGTCGCGGCACAAAGCTCAAAACCGCGATTTATATTTATCGTATATATCCGAGCTTGTAGAATCCGTCGTGAGTTTTATCGCCGGCTCATCGCCGCGTCTACGTTCGATAAATTTTCCAGCGCCCTTCCCCTAGACGTGACCGCTGTCTCCGCGCGTGATCGTTATTCCCCGCGCGATCGAGCAATTTCAATTATTAAGTCCGGGTGCTATTTAAGGCTGATGGAACAGGTAGCCCTGCAAAGGAAGTAGATCCCGTTGCCTGATCAGGAACATGTAGCTTCTACTCGCATGGGATCATCGCACCGAATGCTCCACCGGACCGAACGGAGCTCATTCTTTCACGTGTTAACACGATTGCTTCTCACGTTGTCTGCCAATAAATTGTTTTTCGAAAAAGGATCTATCGCGTGTGACGAACACAGAGGGAGATAAATATGGGACCAAACTTAGTTACCTACCTACGTGTTACTGGGGTCAAACAGATGAAAAAAGTTCGTATGAACTTATGTCCGAAAATGCTTTATTGGAAAAATATAAGCGTTCAAAGATTTATGGACAAAATTCGTCTTGAAATTCGTTCTACAGAATCGTATACGTATCACAAATTCCCAATAAGATTATTGCAAAATAATCTTCACGATATGTTGAAACACGCTGTCAAATGTGGTTTCAACGTGATGGTGCGCCACCACATTTTGGAATGCACGTGAATTTCTTAATAGACAATTCCCACCAACGTTCGCGGCAGATTAATCAGTTAGCCCCCTAGGTCACCTGATACTTTTCAAAATGCACTTATTATTATTTCCAATACAAATGGAGTTTGACAATCACTAATTCGACGAATGGAAGCCTGCATTCTTGCAGAAGGAGGAATTTTTCGAGCATTTCTTATAACTGTCACATAAATAAATCATAAATATCTTTAAAAGCTTGCATCTTTTCAATATAAATATTTTTCATTTATTTGACTTCAGTAACACGTAGTCCAAGTCCTGGGTCCTAACCTCTTCGGTTTACACCCTGTATATAAAGCAGGTTTCTGTAGAGAAATAATTTTGCTACCAAATATCGAATAATCGCCCGCTATGTTGCGAAATGTACACTTTTATAAGATGAATGGTTACATGCACGTTCTTCTTCCAGAAACTGCACTTCGGCGTTCTTGCTTCTTTTGCCTCGCGTACATAGTCTTTTTTTTATCTGTACGTGTTGTTCTAGAATTATTTTCGCGTATATCTCCACGCGTTGGTACGGTAAGAATCAGCCAAAAATCAACGGTAGATTGTGCCGCTGGCTCACGGTGGTATCTGGCGACTCGATCCGCGATCCTATCGAGCCACGATGCATTCCGCGTGGCAAACGGGAGCCGTGATACCAAGCGCTACTCGCAAAGCACACCAGGCGAACCTCTGTTATTACACCGCGGCCAGCAGCGTCGGCGAATGTTTGCCTTCGGGCGTCCGTTGCTTTTCGTCCTTTTTACGTTATCCCCCCTCCCCCCTCCTTCCAGAACCGCAAAGAGATCCGCTCGATCTTAACTCGATGATACTTGCACAGAGCGCTGCGGGCACCTGTATAAATTAGCAATTGATTCGGATGTTGATTTATCTCGTATTGGCTCGTGAAAGCTCGATAAAGTCTGACAGACGGGGAAAGATAAGTTCAACAGCATTTATCAATATCGTTTCTCTGGTTCCGTCGTAATAAACCTGTATCTTACAGGTGGACGATGGCGATGGTTTGTAACAGATAACGATTAGTTCGCGCGCTTCGTAGATTTTTATGGACCAGTGTGCGACGGATAGATGTGTGATTTTTTTTTTCAAGAAACGATAGAAATTAATTTTACGGAGAACGTGCACGATTTACGCGGAATGATTCAGAATGGATCCGAAACTGTTCGAGTGATACTTGGTATTTTCGAGCGAGTGCGGAATTCAATGCTAAAGCGTGCAATAGCATTGTATTTGTAATATTTTTTTCAATTGACCGACAACTCGATGACCAACATATGCAGAACATAAGTTCGTACGACATTTGTTTTAATGGGTAGCTTCGCCATTTGAAATATACACATACGTGCGTTTAAGAATCATCCCGTATTTCCAACAACTCGTTGTTTAAAAGAAAAAAAGAAACAATAATTTCATCAATTTACACAAAAAAACTGTATCTTCAATAATTTCCGAGATATTTGACAAAATATTCCGCAGCCGTGACTTTGAAGGTAACTTTCCATCGATGATTGCCGATTGAAGAAGGAGAAAAAAAAAAACGTGTGAAGTATTTTTTTTCAAATGCTGCATTTATGCCAATTTCCATCAGAATCGGTGTGTTCCCTTGTGATTAATCAGAACGTTCTCGTGCCACTCGTTCGTCCCTGCGTATAAGCAGCGATAATACATATCCGCACAGAGGAGCGAAAATTGAATGACCATCGAGAATCTCTACTTTAGCCATTCTCACGCGTGCTCGCCGGAGAAACAGTTGCCGGTACTGTCGGTACACGCGTAACAACGTGCAGTTACCGGTGCACGGGCGTAGGTTGACGGGTAAACCGATAATCAGCACGTCCAGCGAACAACCGGTGCAGCTATTAAGACTCAATAACGACACGTAATAGCTCTGGCGTTAGGGACGAGGCGAAGTGCCCGACGGCGTCTCCGCGTGGACGAATACGAATCGACGACGATGCGCGCTCGGCCAGTGTGGGAAGCGAATACAGATAGAGTAGCGAATTTCGTTGCATGACTGGCGTGACTAAGCTTCGGCCGGCCTTTCAGCCGTGGGCCGCGAGCTTCTACCAGAGTTCTATCATCGTCGAGAAAACGGAAATCCGCGCGCACGCGTGTGTATGTGTTTGTGTGTGTGTGTGTGGGGCCCCGGTCGTCCCGGAATTTCACGGTACTCGGGCCTTAAAACGATCACCGACCCACCGCCGTCGTTCTCCACCACCTTGCCGTCTGTTAGATACGACCGGGGCTTCGTTAGAACGTCGTTTACGGAAACTTCAATTAAACGGGGTGACGAGGGGAAAAGTTCTCTCGAGGGTTTTTTTCTTCCTCTTTTTTTTCCTTTTTTTTTTTTTTGTTTTGTTTAAACAGTGAGATAGTTGAGTTTTTCGATTCACGTTAGAGCGGCGGGGATGGTTAAGTAGGTCTGTTTCGTCTTTTAGGTTTTCTAGAGTGATAGGTTTTCACAGGAATAGTCAAACGTTTTTATTGTTCTCCATCGCGCGTAAAAAATATGTATCGTTTACTATTATCATCAGTTATATAATATGTGTTACTTATATTTATGTTGTTTGTGTTATTAGGTGCGTGTTATTTATATTATTCATTTCCTATTTACAGAGAACTATATTATTATAGAAGTTTTACAAATATAACTATACAATTTTATTATTTTAACGCTGCAACGGTCGATTCGGTATGACTGATTTTGGTTTTTTATAAATGCTTGAGAGATACAGAAAGTTTGGACACAAATTACTTTAATCGTCATTTAAATTATAATGATCTATATTGTAGAATATTGTTTCGGTTGTTCTAATATTTTATTATTGTCAACAGCATTAATATTTTCGTTAGCCAAATAGATACGCTAGTGCAAAATTCTCGTTGACTTTTCGTACAATCCTCAAGTCAGTAGTAATTGAAAAAAGAGCGACTATATACATCTTTCCTCGAGTACAAATCTATGAAAATCTACCTTGCAAGCTCTTCCACCTCCCATCGCCGAAAATATCAACGTTCACGTGATATTCGTCAATCTCGACAATGTTACAACAATCCTCGCCGGGAATTTGCATACTATAATCCTATTCGCCCGAGAGATACAATATTCATGCGTTCCGCGAAAGCCGCGCCGTAGAAAATGAAGAGATCGACGCCTACGTTTCAACACGCCCCGTGTCCCTGTCGTGACGGACATGTATACGATCCACCTTCCTGCTCCCGTAACAAGCCAGAACAGCCGATAGCGACGTCCCCCGAACAGAATATTCTTTATCCCTGTAAACCCGTTCCGGGTTTATTATTATTTCTACGATCTCACGAAGGCACCTCGTCGCACGCTCGGTGAATGGTTCACCAGCGTGGGTCAATCGTGGCCGGTAACGAGCGACAGCGATACAATTAACGCGCGTGCACAAGCGTAAAGGAAGGAGCCGGTTCCACCCCGTTGCCGTTAATTATCACGGCGTCGCTTATCAGCGGGGCATTGCCGCGTTATCGTGGATCGCGATCGGTGGCTCGTACGTTCGCTCTCTTTACTGCGTCCGCTTTCCCGGGCGCGCACACCTTCCACCCCGCCATTAACGGAGTATTCTGGTAATCTGGCTTGAAAAATATCGACTTTCTCGGGAATTTTTTTCTAAAGAAACCATGATACATTTTGGCATGCAGTTTTCGCACACAGATTTATTCATACTTACAGGAGTATCTTCAATTTTTCTTTTTTTTTTTTTAAAGATATTAATGAAAGTTGTGGAAATTGTATATATAGCCTTAGGTGAAGCATGTTTTTAAAAACGGGTTCGAATGGCTGACGTGATTCACCCGGTTCACCTGGTTATTTGAAACTAAAGAACCAAAATACATCGTGATTAGTATGAATATGGCTATCGGATGAACCAAGGAAGCAGCGAAATTTCGAAAATTAAAAAAATGGCAGCATTTTGAAGTTAAAATATTGATTTTCCTTGTGCTTTTCGTCTTTTGGGTGGTAAAAGAAAATATGAAACAACGTCAGATTTTGAAGTCCGTGGTTCATGCGATAAAGGTACATCCGGTGAAGATCTCCTCCAAATTTCAAGTCAATCGGTCAACTAAAACGTGAGATATCCCGATCAGCTAGTTTAAAAAATATGGATTTAAGAGAAACACGTTTGAAGTTCTTGTTACCCGCTGTGCAAAAATATTCATACTTGCAATCAATCGAGCAGTACAAAAAATAAAATAATAATATAAATAATAATATTATAAAATAAAATATTTTTTGAGAAAGACACACTTGAAGTTTCTGTTACCCATCGTACAAAAATATTCATGCTTACAATCAATCGAGCAGTACAAAAAATAAAATATCATAAAATAATAATAATACAAAAATAAATAATAATATAAATAATAATATTAGAAAATGAAATATTTTTTGAGAAAAACACGCTTAAAGTTTCTGTTACCCGTTGTACAAAAATATTCATACTTGCAATCAATCGAGCGGTACAAATAAAATATCATAAAATAATAATAATAATACAAATGAAATATCATAAAATAATAATAATACAAAAATAAATAACAATGTAAATAATAATATTATAAAATAAAATATTTTTTTAGAAAAATACACTTGAAGTTTTTATTACCTGCTATACAAAGATGTTCATACTTAGAATCAGTACGAAAAATAAAATGTCATAAAATAATAATAATACAAAAATAAATAATAATATAAATAATAATATTAGAAAATAAAATATTTTTTGAGAAAAACACGCCTGAAGTTTTTGTCACCCGTTGTACAAAAATATTCATACTTGCAATCAATCGAGCAGTACAAAAAATAAAATATCATGAAATAACAATAATACAAAAATAAATAATAATATAAATAATAATATTATAAAATAAAATATTTTTCGAGAAAAACACGCCTGAAGTTTTTGTCACCCGTTGTACGAAAATATTCATACTTAGGTCGCGAACAGTACACCGTTTCCTTTAAACATCTATAACTCTCCTAATTTTACGAATGCAAACAAATCCTTTTACACAGGCATTCTTGAAAGCATATACCTTGAGAAAATGTAAAAAAACAAAAATTGATCTTTTTAAGCCGGATTACCAGAGTACCTCCTTAACGGGACCGATGCCGCCCGTCTGTAATCTCCTCTCGTGGACGCTCACGCCTCTCGCAGCGTTGCTGCGAAAGCAGCCGATTGTGAGAGGGAGCCGGTGAAAAACCGCGCCTTTTCACTCAGCGAGCGCAGGCCACGCGGTAATTAGGGATTCGTGTCGCTCCTTTGTGAAATCCGTTCTGCGCTGTAATTACGTGTCACTGAGGGGGCGGGAGGGGGGTGGTGCGCGAAAACCGCAACAACTCGCGAACGTTATACATCGAGTGGAGTAATTAGGGACGTTTCGTAGGGACATTCTCCAGCTGAATGGACTAACTGTACGCTCGATTCTTCTTCTCTGTGGGATCGCTGAAAGACACTTGAGAGTATCGGAATTTCGTTCCGACCGCGGAGAGGAAGGGAAAGTCACAAAACCCCCTCCCCCCCCCCGCCCCCCGCCGGGAGGTCAAAGCGATCAATTACGCTTTTTATCGATCTCTTAATTCCCGGCGCGGTATTTTGCCACGTTCCGAACGGTAATCGTTAGCCTGACTTCTCCCTCGAGGATGCACGACGTTTCTCGGAAAGCTGGGACATTAAGGTTACGCTCGGCAGGTAAAAACGGGAACAGATAATTCAGCAGAAATTAAGCGCAAGGTTTAGAGATCCTCGCGTTTCTACTTGGTCATCCGCGAGATGTTCTTTCACCGAACGGAAGTAATCAACATCCCTCCCCCTCCCGCCACCTCGAGATCGTTCGCAATCAGCCTGATTTTTCTTCAGAAAGGTGACATTTCTCGTAACGTTAACGTCGTGTCCAGAATGATAATGCAACTATCCAAGGTGCAGCGCGAGGGGAGATCGAAGAAGTTCGTAGCCAACGACGCGAGATCGCTCAACACGATTTTTCTTCGCGGCTGTTACGACCACGGCGGCGGGAATTGGCCAGATTGAGCCGGACGCCGAATAGCCGGTCCAAAAGTTCCTAGTCATCACCCATCAGGGCATCAACCATGCCCAATGCGGGCCCAGCTTCGCCGATCATCCGAGAACCCGTGCGTTTTCTGCGCGTCAGAGCCGGCGGCGCGTCGTGAAAATAATCGTCGCCGGTCGAGGGAACGCTCTCACGAGTTCACCGGCGAGGGAAAGTGAAACCCTAACAGCTATTACGGGCCAAGCCCTCCCCCTCAGGGGGGCGAAGGCCTTTTTCGATCTGGAAAATTTCATCTGCAACACACACACACACACACACACACGCGCGCGCACGCGCGAAAGTGTCGCTTTCTCGCATCCTATCGACTGTAAAGATATTTTTCCATTTGAGAGTTATTCTCCATTTCGTTCTCTCAAACAGTTGAGCGATACTCTCGGACAGTAACTCTCAGAAGCAGTATCCATTTGCGAGAGAGCAACTCGCGACAGTTTTACTCTCGAATGGAGAAGTACGTTAATCGTTGCCTTCTCGCCACGAGCGTGCTTTTCAAACACCTTTCACGGAGAACGTTAAAATTCAGAAGGAACGGTCTTGGAAAATTGCTGTTTCCCTATCCTCGAGATATCGCCTAGGTGTGTATTACCTCTTTTTATCGAAAAATTAGATACGAATAATCCTATTACGATGATAATTTATATCACGAAAATTTATAAACGTCACGTTCGAAACTTTCGCCGAGCTCCCCTCACGCGTTACGTGACACGAAAGCGTTAGAGTTTCTTTAAGCCAACCGTATCTCCACCGATCCAGCTCGTACTTTAGCCTCGCCAGTTCGAGTACCCGGAAGCCAGCACGTGTGCAACACCAGTTTCCCTTCGCCACGGATACTCACCCCGTTTCTCAATCTACCACCCGCGGATACCCATTTTCGTTTCGATTCGTAGGAAATCGCTCGGATTAACTGAGAGATCCTCTCTCTCTCTTTTTCTCATGCCGATTGGCGATAAGGCGAAACAGGTGTTAAAAATAACTTAATTAATGCTCGGCAGAGACCGATACGATAATTGGGCGGCACTTGGTGGAAGCTAGAGAAACTATGATTAACTCGGTATCCAATTAGCTCGTATTAGGAGCAACCTGGACGATCGGCCTCTCTGTACGCCGCCATTGGTTTGCTCGTTTTTCCATTACGACCGGTACGTTACGTGGCGGTGAGGCCGGCGTCTCGTCGTTAGATCGGAATTATCGACAGATTGTTCGCGATCCGCGAATATCCCGATAATAGCGACTGGCCATTATACGCGTGTATGACGAGGTATCGTTCGTTCGATCTCCTCGTAATCGAGAAAAACTGACTGGAGGCTGTGTCGAGACGCGACCTCATTACCGCGGACACGTTCGTCTTCTTGCACCTTCAAAATTCCAAAATTCCATTTATTCAGCTGATCGAGATATCTCACGATGCTTGGAGATAACAGAGAGAATGTGGATCCAGGTATGGATTTATGGTTGTACGGAAAGTAATTTCGTTTCTTCCCGACGAGTGTCGTTGGTTGTGTTTTTTAACCAGCCAACCATCATTCTAAATTTCAAGGTTTGCTTTTTAAAAAAAATTTTTTTCTTAATTCTGCGCAGCTGCTTTTTACCGAATGTCGTATCGAAAATGGAAAATTATCAAAATTCGAACGTGTTTTCGTAACTGAGTTCGCCGTCATTTTGAAGATTAATGTCTCGCCTTGAAATTTGTTCTTTTTTCACTATTTCGTTGAACGTCGAGTGTTAGGGTTAAACGACAAACATTCAAGAAATCCCAAACTATTGGGATTTCTTGAATTTTATACGTTTATAACACACGTTTTGTCAATCCCGGTATCTCGAGTTCAACAAAGCAGTATAAAGAAAATTTTAATCGCTGTAAAGAGAAAATTTTAATCTTCAAGATCATAGTCGTGAATATTTTTACACCAATTTAAATGCAACACTCTACGTGAAGTTAGGAAATTATCATTGTCGCTGATATACTCAAGTTATGCTCTTCGCTGTATCTCCTACAGATATCGCGATTAACAATAAAAACAACATTAACGTCAATTAGTATGAACGAGAACATTTCGCCAAGCAATTAAATAATAAGATAGCGATTTGTCGATTGTGATACTTAAACGAATTTTGAATTAATTAATCTTAAACTCCTCCTCTTTAGAGCGTCAGAAAAATGAAATGAACGAAACGAAAAAACAGTGATTATTTTCAATAAGATCTTAGAACTCGTTTTAATTATTAGATTATGGTTATCGCTCGGTGCACGATCTGAGGAACCGGTAGCCGCTTATGCACTTATTACTATTGCGCGCGGTGTTGAAGTAAAGCGTAGCCGCGCAGGTCCCGCGTAATTGTGCAATAAATTGTTGCTTAATTGAGCGGCGAGCGTCCCTGATTTACATCGAGCTTTCACCTCTTTCATAAATCGGCCCGATACGTTGCGAACTTGGAAAACGATCGGTGACGCTCTCGCATCTCTCTCGTGTTCCGGAAGTTGTACCGCGTCAGTCCTCCCGTAAAATGTACCAGGTATTGTTGTTCAATCACGGTAGCAACTTCCGTGAAACAGTTGTTTATGAATACCATCGACTGAAGATAGTATCACAGGCTGGTGACTCCTTATCATTGTACACTTTATTTTGGGTTAGGTACCTATTGCACATTGGTTCAAATAAATCCTTCGAGTTTCTTTTAGTAGTAATTTTATTATTACGTATCGACGCAAATCGATCCATCTTTTCAATTGATCATTTCTCCGACGATATCTCTCAAAATTCGCTACTTCTCCCCCCGATTCTTATTTTTGATAATTATTGCAATCAAAACTTTCAAACGTCACAGAAATAAAAGTGCATGCAACAAGTGTGGTATAAGTCAGCGTCAAAGCAAGGAAGTGTATCTATCGAAAAACGTCCAAGGATAATTATTAGAATCAAGATCCTCGAAACTTTCAGAAACCAAAAAATAAAAGTGTCAGAAGAAGTATGGTATAATTCAGCGTCAAAACAAAAAAGTGTATCCACCCAAGAAACAAGGGTAATTATTAAAATCGATATGTCGATAATTATTACAATCGAGATCCTCGAAACTCTCTGAAATCAAAAAAGTAAAAACGTCAGAAGAAGTACGATATAATTCGTCGTCAAAGCGAAAGAAGTGTGTCTACCGAAAAGAAGGATTTTCGAAACTTTCAAAAACCAAAAAATAAAAGTGTCACGAGAGACACGCAGCATAATTCATTCGGTTTCATTCACTTCTTTGCGTCAAAGAAGTGTGCCTAGCGGAAAGCGTTCAAAGACCAATAGAGAAGATTGGATCGTCGCGACAATGAATAGAAAAACGAAAGATGCTCGTGTACAATTGAGAAAACGTTGTCGAAGGCTCTAAAGGAACTGGATATAGGCAGCGTCGCTGCGTGGAACCGCGGCGCGCTTTCCGTGACTTTTTTTTCTTCCCGTGACACGCCGGCTGACCCCTTTAAGAATGTTGCTCACCGGGGCCCGGCTCTCTCGGCCTTACCCGTCACGGTTATTACTTATTGCCGATCTCAAGGAGATTCGCCGTGTGCATTGTTTTACGGTGCAACGAGAGAGAAAGAAAGAGAGAGAGATTGGCCAGCGCGATGAAGCGATCGTGAAACGCTTGTCGCGAGAGAGGCGACGTCCGCGAGAGCTGCCCCGATGACGAAGTAACTTCGACCAGCTCGATTGGAAACCCGTCTATTTTTGCCATCTTGGATGGACGGAGGAGAGTTAGCCTCGGGCCGAGTTAGCGTGGCAAATTAGCCGCGGGCCAGCATCGCTTCGGCATCAGGTCGCGATCGCTCGTTGGCGCAACGATGATTTTCGTTGCACGATCGGACGAGAATTATCGCATTAACGGATGGACGATCGGTAATTTCCAGAGGCCGATCCCTGCTTGCTCGTCCACGATAATCGGCCACGGGCAGAAGATTGTGGCGAACTCTCGAGCGCAATTACGTGGAAATTTAATAAAGCTTTGTGGATAACAGAATGGTATTTGAGATGTTAACTAATTGCGTTTCACGGGACAATGTTCTCCCCAATGGGAGTTTCGCGTGCTTTTGTCATGAAATAATTTAACAAACGATTTCTTTGGCAGTCGAAATTATTTGTGACGATTATTTGCCATAGAGATAGTGAGAAAAGAATGTTTGTTTTCCAATGAATTTGGATTTACATACGTGTGAATGTTTAATTGATGCACGTATATATATAAATAATAATAATAATAATAATAATATATGTTACTTATATATATATATACACACACACACACACACACATATGTATTCGTACAAAAAGTCACGAAACGCTACTGTACCCTCATTAACAACATTCTATTTGAAAAAAGACACGACTGGCATTTAAGAGGCATTTAATAATTGTCATTTACAACGCTGTCGCGTTGTTCATCGCAACTCAGGTCGTAATTTTCCCGTGTACCAATGCCCGCGAACCCGATGCAATCACGAACTCTGTTCACGTTCGTTCTCGATGTGTTGTCCCGATGTTCCATTATCTCCTTTCCCGAAGCAACCGCAAGCAATGAAATAACATCAGCTCCAACTTCTCGATCCCCGTACCATCCTCCAATTTCATACTTCTCTCTCTCTCTCTTTTCCCGAGAGCCACGTTTTAATGAATATTTTCCCGACTCTCATTTCGGGCAAATATTTCTTTTTAAGAAAAAAAAAAAAAAAGAAAGAAAGAAAGAAAAAGAAACAGAAAAAGGAAGAAAAAAATCCAACGAAAACCAAAAGCTACAACGTCGCTGTTTACGTTCCAAAAAACATCTCCTGCCTGACGAAAAAGAAAAAAAAAAGAAAAAAAAGGAAAACGAGAAAGAACGTGATTCCAGCAGCTCTGCTACCACTCGTTGCCATTGTTCTCCAAAAAGCTAATGGCAACGAACGGGTCGAACGATCGTTCCGTCCGGCAAATCATACGTTTCCTCGTACCCTCGAGGCAGTGGCGGATTCTTGAATGAAACCTGGGCGAGTTTCGAGAACGTTGAACGAAACGTACCGGGCGACTGGGTTCTGTTTTCGGCACGTGAGGGATCGGCCTCATCGGGTTGCCTGCCGTGCATCGACCTGTCCGTCGGTCCACTCGTCGTGCAAGTCGCTCGCCGATCCAATCAAACGAAAACTCTCGACGAAAAATTCACGTACGCGCTACGTAGAAACGTCACGCGAACGTCTCGTTCCTCGTCATCGTCGTCCTCTGACGTTGACGTCGAGCCTGTGGCGGCTGCTGGTATTTCGACGGCAGTGACGAGTCACGGATTGAATGAGGGAGAAGACGGTCGGCGAAGCGATAATACGGCAGTTAGTATGCGGCTGGTACTGTTACTTAATGTTAATGCCACCGGACCCCATTGATACTTGTGTACGCGACGGAACGAAGAACAGATTCCTGCTACGAAACGGAGAAGTCCGCCGTGGACTCGAACGCGGCCCCTTCTCTCTGCCACGCCGGCAAACACCGGGGTGGTGCACGAAGAAGCCGACTCTGGAATGCCACGAGTCCTGATCCGGTGTTCAGTCCGGGTCCGTTCCAACCTGTCCGGCGTGTACCACCGTCGAGCCTCGAGCCTCGAGGGGGCAAAAAGGAGAGGAAGGATGAACGAGGAGCAGCGAAGAAGAGGGAAGAAATCGCTTTATCGCGCCACCGGACTCGTGGACCAACCTCGTGAGCCAACCAGCCGCGGAAAAATTGCGAGATCCGCCAGTTTTGCTTCCACGGTTCGCGGAATTTATACGTACACTGCTGGCTTGATGGCCAGAAATCGCTTCGACGCGATTCATAAACGATCATATCTCGATATTTTGTCAATGGACGGTCTCTACGTTTTTTGCGTTTCGATTTCCAGCTTTACGAGTATTTAGGATATTTGGCACTAAACGTTAATCAACACCTGGTCAAATCATCGGTTTGGAAACATTTGATTGAAAATTCTGCATTTCTTCTTCATTTCATATCTTTCGTTCTTTTAACTCTCATTGAGAAAAAGAGAAAAAAAACGAAAATGTATAATTTCTTTTCTATTGTCTATAAATTATTTTCTGCATTCTTTACCATATTAAGTTGACAATTACTCGTATTTCTTTCGTAAACAAATTTACATTTTTTTCGTTTTATTTAACTGGTTGTAGTAGAAATAGGTTTTGTAGTAGAAATCGTACGTAAAGTGCCGGTACGTTTAGTGTTAATTGCTTACCCAGTATATATATATCGAATCTTTTATCTCAATCCAAGTTTCTTTCTTACCGACTTATCTCTGACTGTGTATTACCATTGACTAATTAGGATAGACCGCACAATCAATGTACAGATAAGGCTGAAGGGTTTTGGAGTGCCACCGCCTCTAGTTTCGTGTTGCTCTGATACAAAACCCAAATTTTCAGCTAAGAATACCTTCTGGTTTTTGAGATATCCCAGGGTAAAGATTTTTCGAAAACCCATTGTATCAGAAGAACATAAAGCTTGAAGAGATGGCACCGGAAAGTTTTAGCGTGTCATCTCCTCGTGCCTTATATTCTCTTGACAGAATCCGAATTTTCAGCGATGAATACCTTTTGATTTTCGAGATACTCCCGTTTGAAGATTTTTGTCGACTCACGTCGGTCCAATTGGGGAGAGTCTAATAATTTACTTATTCACTAATTGTTTCTACAGTCAAGACCAGTCTAGAATACCGTGAAATAAGAAAAGTAAGAAATTCGCACAACCTAAACTGGATTATAGGTCGCGTAATTTTTAGCTTGATATCATTCTGCAAATAAAGTTTGGAAAGCAATTTCAATTACCAGGAGAAGGTGACTACACTCTGGAGATCCACCCTGATTTTGTTTGTAACAATTAAACAAGTTTAATTTCTTCTATACTCCTCGTTTGTGCTTGTGTTACTATAGTTCTCCAATTCACAGTTGCTTAAGCGTGCAAATGCTCTAGAAGAAACCAGTGATTTATTTTTCTTGGTATTTCAAACTCTGGGACAGTCCAATTTCATATCCGGTCTGCTCTATCTGTAGTCAGTTATTTTATTACTTTGCAAGATTATTACTATTTTTATATTTGCTATTTTATTTTACTTTTATATTTACTATTATATTTTACTTTTATATTTACTATTTTCTATTATATTTTACTTTTATGTTTACCATTTACTATTATATTCTACTTTTATATTTACTATTTTCTATTATATTTTTACTTTTATATTTACTATTTACTATTATATTTTACTTTTATATTTACTATTTACTACTATATTTTACTTTTATGTTTACTATTTACTATTTATTATTATATTTTACTTTTATATTTACTATTTACTATTATATTCTACTTTTATATTTACTATTTACTGTTATATTTTACTTTTATATTTACTATTTATTATTTTATTAGACTTTTTATTTATTATTTTTTACCAGTATATTAGACTTTTATTACTACTCGCGATAATTAGCAAAGCGTTGGTCGTTCGACTCCGTGGTCGACAATGGAACGAGCTGTATTATAACAAATATATTACCCGTTGGCAGTGTTTTAATAAGGCCGAGGATGTCTTTATTACGTGGACACCTAGGAGGTCGGAGGATCTACGAGCGCATCTGCCGGCCCTCTCGTTCCCGGGCATTCCTGTTTCGCGTCACGTAGATCCGTTTAATCTACGCAGGTATAAATCAGGTTGATTTCTTAAATGAGGCAACACCGGGGCACACCGTCTCCGAATTAACCTTGCACGCCGTGACATCATCTTGTATATTTCTTTCCTGGCTTTTTAATGGCGTCGAATAATTCACTCGGAAAGGGCGACGAGTGAAAAGAACAACGAGAACGACTCCGAGGGGGCGGGGAACAAGCAGGGGGGTTGGGAGAAAAAGAAGACACAAGGTTGCAAAAGAAGGACGTAGGAGCAGAGAGAGAAAGAGAGAGAGAGAAATGGAATTCGAAAGACGGAAACGTTAAGGAAGAAATATATGGCGAAACGAGAGAAAGAGACGACTGGCAAAAGGGGCGGTTAGAGGTGGCAGACGATGGTTCGGTCATACTTCGCCGGAAGAAATTTTTATGGGGGAGGGGCCGTCTACGAGCTGCGAGCTCTCAACGCGAACGCCTGGAATTTTTAGATCCATTCCAGCCGCCACTCGTAAAACCGCACGCCGTAATTAAAAACCACGGCGATCGCCAGGATCATCATCGCGTTTAGCGTCGCGGACATTTTCATTATTGCCGGTTACCTTCTCGGACAGATACCGTCGGAAGCGCGATGAAATAACTTTTTTAAAGAGAAAGACGCGTTGCAACGAACGGACTAGCCGAGCGTGAAACCCCGACATTCATCCTGCAACCTCCGTTGTGACCCATTGTCAATCGACTAATTGCCAACGGATGAAAAGGAGAAGAGGAAAGAACGCTTGATGTGTTTACATTGGTCAGTCTAAATAATTACAGCGATCGGCGGCGAGGGGCTCGTAAATGGCTGGCGGAGCATAGACGATTCGTGTAACCCTCCATTCGCGATCATTCTCTCTGTAAAACTCTGTAAAACGAGCCGACCGAACGAACAACTCTCCTCCTTCGGATGAAACGGAAGAAGAAAAAAGGGAGAAAGGAAATAAAGGATCGAACTAAACGAGATTTCCCTTTCGGCCGTGTCAATCTCTAGCCGAGCACGGAAAGGGGTGAGCACACGGTAACGAAGAGGATCATTTCGCCGTGGCCCATGGTGGCGAGGGAAGTGAAAAAAAAGAGCTAGAAGGCAGAAGATGGAAGGAAGGGGGTTGGAGTGAAAAAACACGCGAGGAAGAGGGAGACCGGTGAAAGATATCGACGAAGAAAGACGCTGATCGGTGGCGAAAAGACAGAAAAAGGACGGCAGCCGAACGGGCAGCCGGGAACCAGGAAAAAAGCCACGGTGGAAGAAGGACGGGCCGACGAAGATTCTCGAAGGATGGAACTATGGAAGCAAAAACAGAAACCAGTCTCACTGGCTCAAGGCTGCCTACCCGAGAGAGTACCTGGCCCCGAAGCAGAGGCAACAGAGCCTCGGCTACCTGGTCTGCCGTCTCCGTGAGTACCTGTCTGCCCCTTCCTTCCTTCCTTCTCTCTCTCTCTCTCTCTCTCTCAACTCCCTTTCTTTTCTCCCTTCATCCTCCGGTCTGCTCTTCCTCGTCTTCTTCCTCTTCTTCGTCGTCTCGGTCCCTCTCTCGTCCCTCCTCTCTTTTTCCACACGAGTCAGCTCTCTCGTCCAAGAGGGGTTCGGCGGGGCGGGAGGGGGCGGGGGGGGGGGCACTCCATCACGATGCTACCACCTTTATCCTTGGTCCGTAGCACACCGATACGCAGACAGTCGTTTCACGCAAATTCACCGAGGAACGCCTTCGTTGAGCGCGTATACCCAAACTTGTTCCCCTCTCCCCTCGCCCCGTTAAAACCGTGACGCATCGTTGGACCGGTCGTAGCCGGCATATCGCGCGGGTATCGTCCTCTTTGATCCTTCGACTTGGCGAAAGGACCTGCACACACACCACCCTTCCTCCTCCCTCCCGTCGAAACGGCTCGGTTTCGATTCTTTCCACGTAATTATACGTGCCCCGTTCCCGTTTCTTCTCCTTCTTCTTCTTCTTCCTCTTCTTCTTCTTCCCGATAACGTGTGTCCCCCTGGTTACATCTTCCCGAGCGCCGATCTTCCACCGACTCGTTCGCCCCTGCTGCCAGATCGTCAGAGACAATCCGGCCGAGAGTCACGTGTACACCGCCTGTGAGCACCACACTGGGGGGACGACGAAGATGGGACTAATTAAGAAGGACGCGATAAATTCGTGGACAGAACGATAATAAAAGGGTTGGCAGGAGCGTTAAGACGGACATTAAGCGGCGAACGTACGAACGGACGAGCGACGTCGAGTGTATCGCCGATGAATCGATTTCACGCGCACGCCCGGACACCGGGTCCGTGCTAATGGCATCTTGTCCGCCAGCGAATCAGCGGCCAGGCTGTGTGACACGCGGAATGATAAGTCCTTGATGCGCCGTGGCGAATCGCGATAATTCGAAACTGATGACCCGCCGCGGGAACCGGTGCCGTTCCGAGCCGGTGGCGATTGATAACGCGACACGGCGGCCGTCCATTTGCCGCGGAAAATTAGCATTTGCGACTATGCTACGCGACGATGACGCGTGTTCGCAGACAGGAAGTAACTCTCTCGCTCTCGATTTCGCGAACGTTTCGTTGTTCCAATGTACACAACTGTAGAAATGACAATGAAAATTTGTCGACAATTCGAGCTGATTATAACTTCGTAGAAGAAGATCGTATAACGATCCATCTGGTCTCGTTTTAAAGCACGAAGCTTGCGCCTTCGCAGTCGTGAATTGGTTCTTTTCGAATATGATTTTGCATCACTGTGATTACAACTGAAAACACGTTTTTCTTGGAAAATTGTAAAGATTCGTAAAACGCGTGTACAATGAAACATTAAAAAATTTTCCTTACGACTAAATCTACCAAAGTTTTGGAAAGTGAAATTTTTTTTCTTCACAACGATCTCTTAAAACTCGCTACGCGATTTTTTTTTTTTACCATTTTATTGAATTTGGTTGGATGACAAAATGTTGGGATTTTCGAATTTTCATCGTTTGACCCTAATATTCAGCGTTCAATAAAACAGCAAAGAAAAAATTGCAAATCAAATTTTATCATTGCGAAGGAGAAAGTTTAATCTTCTAATCGCGAAAAGAAATTTTCAATATTTTTACACACATTTAAATATTTTGAATGGAAGAATATTCCGCTAAATTACTTAAAAAAAATTACTGGAAATATGTCTAAGCGTTTATTAATTATTGTTTATGTTAACAATTTTCAGGTTCAAATATTGTAGTTCTTCAAATGCCCGAATACTTTTGCCACGCTACATTTCGACATAGTTCAGTTTATTGTTTGATATCAAGAAAAGTATGTGCAATAAACAAATAAAATTTATGTTACTATAAACTATAATGAATGTTCTAATATATTATTAAAAAATTAATCCAAATTTACTATTGTAAACAATAGTAAATCCACAACAATATTTTGAATAGCATGATGTCCGAATATTAATAAAATTATTAATGTACATAGAAAATGAAAAATGTGTTTTCATCAGTAAAACGGTACCGTACCGATATATATTTCGATATTTTTACTGTTGTGGACATCAAATACCGATAGAGTACGTATGAAAATACTGGTGATGACCTTCTTATACCGGTATTAAAATCGATTTCCCAAATAGCGGTTATATTACGATAATATGGGAACAAATACCGGTATGATACCTAAATCTCACAATATTTCAGTCTCTGGGTATAATATCTGAACCTCCAAATATTTCGGTTTTCAGTCTCTGCTCGCGACTATCAAAATAAAAGCTTCGCTCTATAGAATGATAAAGACTAAATAAATTACTATGTGTTCTTGCTTTGCAAAGTTATATCAGTTTAAATGATTACGATACAATTCTTCATTGTTATTGGTAAATATTCACGCTCTTCACTGAATGTATCTCGATATTCGCCCTCATTTTCTTCCTGTAACCTGGCGATGGCCGGGATCGGTTTTCCTCGTTGCTCGTGGCCAAGCAAAAATTCACCCAGCGTCCTTACGAAACCGACGCGGTACTTCGTAACGCAGAAAACTCTCGTTTCTTCCAGCCGCTACCGTGCCGCGAAGAATGTGAACTCGTTATTTCAGTGATCAGACTGTGTCCTGCGTCGATCCGCGACGCGAAACTCGCCGCATTCCACTCGTTTGCTTGTTACTCTTGCCTCGAACGACGAACCCACCCCTGTTTCGCGTTTCGACGAAGTATGAATAACGTAACAGGTATGGTGTGTCGGCAATTGTGCCATTTCTTTCTCTCTCGATGAAAAACAGGCAGGGAAATGATCGAAAACGGAAGACGATGAATAAATTTCTTCCAGCATCGTATCCATTGCATTCGAATACTATCAACGGCCACAAATCTCTCCATTTTTTACGTACGTGACATTTTCGACATCGTGTGATATTACAGTTACTTTATTTAACACATTGCGTACCGCACTCGGCGCAACTAACCTCCGTATTTTTGGAGCAACAGGGAAACTTTATACAATGCACATATGCACTTCTTTAATTCACATTGATAAAATATTCTTAAATATTGTTATATATATATGTATATATATATATATATATATATATATATATATATTTATAGTAATATTTCAGACTCTATTTATTATGTATTTTAGATTTTAACTACTATTTATTTTGTATTTATATTAACACATACCGCGGACTGTATGCTCTGATAAACATATAATCTGTACTTATTTCTCGTATTATTCGAATTATTTAATGTATGATTGAAAGGGTTCAAGAGAATGCATAGCACTCAACAAGTGTATTATTTTATTAATAATTAAAATTATTAATTATTTTTCATTTCAGTGGTAATTTATTAAATGAGATGAATCATGTGTAATATGTTAGGAAACAATTTCCCTACTTCTTGAAAAATTATATAACATTGTATATAATTATATATTGTACATAATATTATATAATATAAATTATACACAACTGCCTGGGATCGTGTCTCCTGCAACGCAAAATAGCGTTCCCCGTCCGCAACAGTTGAAAACTGATAGACGCGAATTCCTGTCTTCACAATGTGTTAATTATACCTTTAAAAATTAAGGTGTATGATCCTGCATACCATTTATGCGTACATTTATTAATTTTCGCATTTCACCTCGAAGGACGAGAGTTTCTGACCCGATTAAGCATCTTCCCCACCCTCTCCGCCTCACTCTATTTTGCCCCCCCGTTTCTTTTTTCTCTCTTTCCGGCGAGTATCGGCGCGCATATTCTCACGAACGGAGCAGCAGGCAATCTCCCTGTGCCCCACCTTGCCGTGGTGTGTCCGTCGACGACAACGTCCCACTTAGAGGCCGGTATAACAAACTACCTGCGCAGAAACGTACGTACACGCGTAGCTAGTCCGGTCGTGCAGCCAGTCAGTCGCGTTGTAATCGCGGAATAATTGAATCCGCGCTCACCACGCATCGATCTCTCTTTCTCTCTCTCTCTCTCTCTCTCTCTTTACTTCCCTCTGTCTGTCCACCTGTTCAACTTCGCTCGCTTCGCGCGGAACGGAGAGAGAGAGAGAGAGAGAGAGGACGAGAGAACGCTTTATTTATAAGCGCCTGCAGCTACCGACATAAACGCAGCGAGGACTGCATTCATAAAAGCCGCCTCCGGCCGCCGCCAGCTTTCCTAGACCAGGTCTACCGCGTGCTGCTGCTGCTGCTGCTGCTGCTGTTGTTGTTGTTATCGTCATCCTGGTCCCAGGCAGTGGTTGGCGACGCTGGTGGCGCTGGTACCGCGCTCGGTGCAACCGACGACCCCGTTTACATCGGCTCCAGCCTGTTCGGGCTCGGGCCTCGGGGCACGCTACCTCGCTTACTCGAACTCAAACGATCCCCTTTTTGTCCTATATCTTTCTCTTTCTCCCTCTCTCTCTCTCTCTCTGTCTCTCTCTCTCTTCATCTCACTGCTTTCACCTCTCCGTTTCTTCACCTACACGCCACCTCGTTCTCTCCTACTCTCAATTCTAAACAACCGCGCCACGCCGAGATTAATGCCGCATCCTCCACGATTCCCTTGCTCGTCCCCTCGGGCTCGCTTCCGGAGATCGTTCTTCCCTACTGGAAGCGTTTAACCTTGCGTCCATTTGAGAGTTTCTCGCGAGAGTTACTGTCAAGCGCTGGGTCCGTTTGAGAGCAGCTTGGAGAATGTTCACTCGCCGAGAGAAACCGAAATACTCTCCGAGAGCTTACTATCCGATACTCAACTCTCAAAACCGTGTCCATTTGAGAGTTCATTGTCCTACTCACTGGTGGCGTAGTCTAGTTCGAAACACGAGTGTGAACGCTGTCATCGAGGTGCAAAAAATGTGTGCCCTCGTGTGCCCATAATATTTTAAGGAAAACGAAAAATCAATATAAAAAGAAGAGTTCGATAATTTAAATTATTGTATAATATTTAATATAATTAAATATTATATAATATTTATATTTATACGTACAGGTAATAATATTTATATATAATATTTAAATTATTAATATATAATGATTTTATTATATACTATTATATAATATTTGTATTTATATAATATTTAAATTATTATATAAATTTATTTAATATTTATATTATTAATATATAATGATTATATTATATACTATTGTACAATATTTGTATTTATATATAATATTTAAATTATTATATATTATTATATAATAATATTATATAATATTAAATATTATAATAATATTATATCATAATATAATTATATAATAATTATATAATATTTTTATAATATATTTATAGTATAATAATTATATAATAATAATATATTATATAATAACATAATAATATTATATAATATAAAATATTATATATTTGTATTTATATATAATATTTAAATTATTATATAATAATTATGTAATATAATATAATTATTTTATAATAATTTAAATTAATAATTATTTAATTATTACAAAATATTTGATTATATAATATTATACAATTAAATATTGTATAATGTAATTATTATATAATAATTTGAATTGAAAGAAATTAGTTCAATAACTTCACTTTTTGACCAACCACACTTTTGACCAACGAACAGTAGCCTGTCTGTACGAGACGAATCTTCGCCTCTGCATTTGCAAAATCGTCGAGAACCCGCAATTTCCATCGAGATTGAAATTACTAGCCCACGAATAAATATTAACGATTCACGTCGCATTCACGTCAGTGAGGTAACGTTAATTGACGCGAAATTTTGATTAACAACTGGTGCGTGCACATTCTGTGTAATCAAATTAACGGATGTAATCGTTCCGTCGTTAAACGGCCTCGCAGCGGATAGGATTGAAACGCAGTGCGCATTAAGGGGACTTGTGCTCGTTAAAAAAGTCCGGCCATAAATCAGCGTAACTACCTGATGTTCCTTAATCAACGGTTTCAGTGTCCCTCGGAGAAAAACACTCGTGCCATTTGTCCCAAAACGAAACTTTCCCAGCTGAGAAACCAACCGTTCCATTTCCTCCTCCGGCGAAAGTGTCGCGTCTCCTTTAAACGCGAGTCGAAAAGATATATATGTTTTAACGAGGTTCACAGACGCTGTGTGTTTCTCCCGAGTGGACGGGGCTCGTTAAGCAAACGTAACAAAGATGAGACGCTCGTGCGACGCGGTGACCCGAATAAGCGGATCGAGCGCGGATCAGCCAGTGAAACTATCGCGGAAGATGTATCGAGCGTCTCTGCGCGATCGAAATTTTAAATATTATAACGATACGTCGTTGTGATTTCATACGTATTATGAGTGTCTGCAGAGTTTAGACATATAATAAATTATATATGTATAATATAGTATATATATATATATATATATATATATATAATTTATTTAGAAATAATTCTCAATGCTCTCGTGAAAATGGATTAATTTCACATTCGAAATAATTTCACAATTTCATGGCGCGTTGCACAGTTAAAAACATATATATATATTTTTTTTTTCGCGAGAGAATTGAGAATTATTTCTAAATAAATTTAATTGTAACGTAAATGTAATTTACAAATTAAAATATTCATTCGTTCCAGTCGACTTTCGTTAGCATAATCGAACGCAAACGCTCGATATCTCAAAACGGAAAACCTACTCGAGAATAGAGAAAATAGCAGTCAACGCTAGAAATAATTCAATTTCACTAAAACACAATGTTAATTACAATAAAATTAATTTTTCCTAGTGTAGCATAACACTCTACGTCTCTCGTCTATTTCCTGAAATAAATTCTAAATTTTGCAACTCTGATAAATGCAACTTTCATATTTCTAACGATGCAAGTATAAAAAAGAAAAGAACGTATCACGTCATTAAATGTAAATGTGTAGTAACAATGTAAATCTAAATTTATCAGTCACGAATGAAAAATCATCACAAATATATTATTGCACCGTTCTTTTCCACTCGGTTTAATAGCTGCAAACTTTTGCAAAGCCCTTGCTTATCGTTGAAATATTTAAGAGCGTTATGACGTTGAGACGAGAGAGAGAATTAATAGCCTCCGAGAAATAGCGGCGCGTTGCAAAACGACCTGGTGCTGGTCTGCATCAAGCTTTAACGCGACCAGCATTGCGTCAGAACAGTACGTCCTCGTTGGATTTCGTCCCGGTTTCCTAGGGATATTTATGAGGAACGATGTGGCACGATACGGTACGCGTACGATGGCATTTCGTTCGTTCGTGAGCGCGATGCTCTCTCGCGAAAGCGCAGCGATTCAGATAGGTCGCTGAATACGAGGAGAAAGAGGCTTAGCTCGGGGAAAGGTTACGAAGAAGCTTCTCCATCGATGCTTTCTCTCTCTCTCTCTCTCTCTCTCTACTCACGCTACAAAGATTTTCAGAATCAACTTACATTCGGATAATTGTAAATTTTTGGAAATTTACAATTAATTAATTTACGATTTGGAAAGAGAGAAATTTCGATTCGAGTGTCGTTTGATGTTTCTTCTCGTCGACAGATGCGAGAGGATTTTAAAAGTTAGAATATCATTTTATTTCAACACAATTTCTCACGGTTGCGTGATTAAAATCGCCGTAAATTAATAATTATTTAATTATTGTAAAATATTTGATTATATAATATTATATAATTAAATATTGTATAATGTAATTATTATATAATAATTTCTCTCTCTCTCTCTCTCTCTCTCTCTCTACTCACGCTACAAAGATTTTCAGAATCAACTTACATTCGGATAATTGTAAATTTTTGGAAATTTACAATTAATTAATTTACGATTTGGAAAGAGAGAAATTTCGATTCGAGTGTCGTTTGATGTTTCTTCTCGTCGACAGATGCGAGAGGATTTTAAAAGTTAGAATATCATTTTATTTCAACACAATTTCTCACGGTTGCGTGGTTAAAATCGCTGTAACTTTTTGTGCCACGCACGTCGAGAATCTTTTTTTCCCAAATTGCAGCAATTTCTCAGTTTTCAAAGTATATTTAAACGTTAACCCAGGCGAAACAAGTGATAAGTTTATTACTTGTTTAATCATTTCTATCCAGCGATATCATATCGACGAGTTCAATAAAAAAAGAAAGCGACGAATTATTGTGTACGATCATTCGTTGCCAGCGCAAGGAATTAAAGTAAACCTTAAACCTCTGCGATTGCAGAAACACGGGAGAAACACAAGATTGCTCGCGCGTTTTCACCAAAGAAACGAAAGAGAGCAGCGCCTCGCGAGAGCCCACGAAAATTCTCTCGACGTGATGTCTTCCGTCACAGACGGAAACGGTAAAAACCTTTCAGCTTTGAAACGAACGTGAGCGCAGCGACGCGAGCGAAAGGCCCCCTCGAATGTGCAAGAACGTTCTCACACTCGCCAGATCAAACACAATCTTCGTAAAACAGATTGGACACGGCGTCGAGGAGGCAGAATTAAAAGCCCCGCTGGCGGCCGCGTCACGAACGCGGCTTCGTCGGGACGGTGGCTACTCAATTTTATTGGCAATAACAATGGCACATTGAAAGCTCGGAGGAACGCTAATGCATCATTCTGATTGCGAGCGGCAATAAAGGGAACGAGGATGCAGCTCCGGTTCGACGGCGACCGGCGTGTATAACGCGCCGGCCGATTTAATGCACCTGATGCTGAAGTTTAAAGTCGCGTAAAGAGGATAGCAGTCCTCTCCTCTCGCGAGCGAGAACGCTATCCTTGAGAACGGAAGGCTATCCACTGGCCTTGGACGTCCGTTCGTTATAGACGTCGGCGTGCGTGGAAACGATCCGCTCGTTATTTTCCAGCTGCGTTGTGTAATGAAGCGGGTTTCGCTACGCCGCGGAGCATGCCGATCTTTATTTCGTACTTTATTAGAACCGGACGATATCGTTAACGCGGATACGTCTCGCGAATGGGGCAGAGTGTGTGTGTGCGTGTGTGTGTGTGAAAGAAAGAGAGAAAATATCGCGTAGAGCTACCGGTTACAAGTAAAGCTATTTGCTTGTTCGCTCGTCCGGAAAGGATCGATGGATCGTGCGGCCGATAGTTGCTTGGAAAGTGGCGGGAAAGAATCTCGAGGCGGAATCGCCGGGTATTTGAATCATCGGACAATGCGGACGCGTCGCCGATTTCCGCCGCCGGCCATCCTTCTGCCGGATTATCCCTGGAAATCGTGGAAAAAGTCGCGAGCCTCTGCGCGAGGAATGCGTTAAAGGCTTGTTCACAGCGCGACAAATTAGCTGGTATCGAAAGCCTGTACGAGAAGTTTATTTGAAAAGTTTGGAAGTTTATCGAAGAAATGGTAGAAATGGTAGAAACTTGCGACGAATGAATTGTCAATCTTTAATCATTCTCACCGTCTTCAGTGGATTCAAGAGTGTGAATCGCTTGGTGCCACGTCCCACGGACTCTGACTCGTGTCGAATCACCGAGCGATTATAGAATCGAAATCGTCTGGTCCAACAGATTAGCCGAAACATTAGGCTCCTATAAACTGGATGTCGTACCGAATCTCTCTCTAAATTCCAAATCTCTTTTTTTAATACTCGCCACGATTCTAGGCGAACAGCATTTCACTCTTCAGACATGTCATTCAGCCTCGACAGTGGTAAATCCAACGTAACTCTAGAGGCAGTTCTTCACCTGAAGATTCTTTAAACTCCTACCAAAACCACGAGTTTTCAATCAAACCACTTCGACGAACTTGGTTGATAAATCACGGACATTTTACCGCACCCTGTATCTCTGCATCCGCGTCTACGAGCACTCGTGGCAAATCCCACGGGTCTTGAGTCAGTCGTATCTGTAATTTACCACGCTCGGGGTAAACCTCTGAACCAGAAATTAGAACGGGACCCTTCCCAAGATCAACCGCAATCAAGCTCCGCGTTGCAAACGCAGCATAATGCCCGATGGTGGTTAATTCCGCGGTGCATCGATTAAGAATCAACGGTACTCCTCGCGCGAAATAATCCCCGGCTAACCGAATCTCTTTTTTTTTTTTTTTTTCGGCTCGTTACGTCGATGGCTCATGGTATTTGCATCCGCTGGCTCGCGGCTAATTACGCGTAAATAATAATTCAGCCAATTATCGGTTCATAAATCGGTAACCAGCGGAGCACGTCGAAACTGCGCCGGGCTCCTGTTTTGAGGAGAGAAAAACTCACTTCTCGCACTACGTTCCCCGCGACTGGTCTTTATTGTGAAAAATATAGCTCGGTCAAGTGTAAGCAGCCAAGGATCGAACGATTTTGGAATTTCAATTGTTCTTGATTTACGGAATTCAATTCCGCTTTGATTAAGTCATGCTCGCTTAAACTTGCCGGTTTGTTTGCTTGAACGAGATACATTTTCGTTATCGAATCCCTCGGAAAGATTTGAAACAACGGCGTATCTCTGGCGTTAGAGCCTAGCTAGAATCTGCGAATTTCCTCTTTATTATTATTATTACACGTAGATCGACACTTACGTTCCGCAAGGATGCGTAAGGTAGCTGCAACGAGCCTAGAGATTTTACTGTTCGGAATGTCTGAGGTTGCGAAACTGCAGAGTGATAAACGGAATGATTTTATACTGGTGATACCCTCGAGTAAGTATGTTCCCGATACTGTAGAAAATTTTACTTTATTTAACAGTTAATACAGTTTTTCAATCTGTGTTATAGTTTAATAATAAACGTCGGTATGTTTAACTAGAATGTAGGTTATCTTAAGGTAAATTATTGTCACTAGATAGCAATGTTTATTAAATTTACTATGTTTATTAAATTTACTGAATGCTTTGTATTTCCGTTTGAACGATCGCTGTAATTATCCGAGAAATACTTTCGTCTCTGTCATCAATTATACTTGATTCGCACCCAGTACTGTACAAAATTTTACTTTATTTATAACAGTTAATACAGTTTTTCAATCTGTGATATAGTTTAACAATAAACGTCGGTATGTTTAACTAGAATGTAGTTTATCGTAAGTTAAATTATTGTCACTAGATGGCAATGTTTATTAAATTTACTATGATTTTGCTATGACTGAATGCTTTGTATTTCCGTTTGTACGATCGCTGTAATTATCCGAGAAATACTTTCGTCTCTGTCATCAATTATACTTGATTCGCACCCAGTACTGTACAAAATTTTATTTTATTTATAACAGTTACTACAGTTTTTCAGTCTGTGATATAGTTTAACAATAAACATCGATATGTTTAACTAGAATATAGATTATCACAAGTTAAATTGTTGTCACTAGGTGGCAATGTTTATTAAATTTACTATGACTGAATGCTTTGTATTTCCGTTTGTACGATCATTGTAATTATCCGAGAAACACTTTCGTCTCTGTCATCAATTATACTTGATTCGCATCTAGAAAAATCTCAATGTACACGCCATTTTTTGCGTCGCGTTATTCTTATCGACCAGAGTTTCTGACACGCATCGAGAAGTACGGCGATCGATTCTGAAACGGCCATTGTTGTTCTAACAAAAAGAGAGGACTCGGCATACTCGTGGGACCAAGCGCTGATCTAGTAGAAGAAAGTCGAGGTATTCCAGTTTCGAGGGGCCGTCGGCACGCTTGAGGAACCTCCAGGGCCTTCTGGACGCTCCTTTTAACCGGCTCTGATCCGTGACGAAATATTAATTGACACAAAAAGTGGTAGCTCACCTCCACCTTGCGAAACCGCCTTCGACGGTGCCTCGCCATCGTCCTCCAGCCGCCTATATTAATTCGTATTAAATCCCAGTTACGTGTGGAAAGGACCTGGCCATTGTTATGAGACACCGCCGTGCCATTATTACCTTTCGGGGATTATAATTGATATCGGTGATGTTAACACCGAGTGCTGTGAACTGAGGGAAAAACAAAAAAATATAAAGAAAGAAATAGAGAAAGAGAGAGAGAGAGAGAGAGAGAAACAATTTGTAAGGAATTGGTCATTCTGTCTGATGTAATTGTATCAATTTCCAAGGACGACGTAGGACGAATCTTTCGTCTCTCTTAGTTCTTCCACAAAAAAATGGTACCCGATTCTGTCCGCCTCTCTTCTTACACGCGAGTCTAAGTGAATTTAATTTCTCAAGTTACCTGACTGCTATCACTTCCAGTTGTACAATATCTTTTTCTCAACGACTGCTTTCGAAAGACTTGCCGACACTTGCGTCGATACTTCTCGCTCTCGCGGATCCCATAAAATTGGAACCCAATTCGGTTCGCCGAAATTTAACTAACCTTAAGCACCTCCGTCGGCATGAAAAAAACTTGACAAAGATTCTCGCCAGCCTTTGCATCCTGTCGTAAATTCTCGCTTACACGCCTCGTCCAGGCGCAATCGGGCGCAATTATTTCCTTTCTGGTGAAAGCTTCCGTTTCGTACGTTTCCTTTCCTCATTAGCGCAAATCGTCGTGGCAACTACAGAAAAAGAAAAAGAAAAAAAAGAAAACACGACGCGAAAGCGAGGGAAATTTTCAACGTCCGACCACTCTCGTGAAACTCTCGATCGGCTTGCACGAAACGAAGAAAAGAGGGGTTAGACCCACTAGTTGAAGAGGAGTGATCACTTCGTCTTGATACAGTCATCGTTTCGGTATATTACCCGGAAATTGTATCGGCGCGCGGTTAGGTTGGCTTGGCGCGTGTGAAACGTGCACGCAACTTACGGCGCAGGTGCTCAAAGGGAGAAAACGAGAGCAACGAAGGGGTAAAGCATTAAACTTTATGGTGGCAGCTTCTTTGTCCTTTCACGAATTTACGAAGCGTTTTTACGAGTGAGCGGCGAAGGATGCTCATCGTAAATCGCTCTGGCAACCGTGTAATATTCCGTTGTAAAGGCGTAAAGGCGAAAACAGTGGGAAACCGCGGAACGGCGGGAGGCGACGAGCAGTAAAATCTTCTCGAGCATCGATCACGCGGCACGAATCAATTTACACCTTCAACAAATACCCCCAATTTGCTACGAGATTAAAGGTGAGTTTTATGCGACGTTAACGTCGTCCTCGATACCGTACGAAGTCATACTCACTTGTTTGAACGAATCACTAAATCGAGACTGAGTCTGTGTTGAAATGTGTGAATGAAGGGAATTGAACTGAATTCCAGGATCGTAACTGTAAGGCCAATAAATACCTGTTGTTTTTAGATGGATGAACACGTGGAGCTGCATGACCATCCGTAGAAAAATACGTAGTTTCATTTAAACGGAGAAATTTCGCAGAAAAAACGCAAGACTTGTGTTATCCACCTCGAAACAAAGTAAGTTTTCAACTTGAAACGAATAAGAGATAAAAATGGAACATCCCTCGTACATGAAGTTGATTCGTTTAAACGAAAATTGTCTGAATTGTACCATCTCTTTAGAGATAATTTAATTTATATAAAAATTGAGCGAATTTCTGAAAACACAACACGTACAATGAAATCGTCATCAGACACAATAGAGAATAATTTCAATTACGTCAATACAGATATTTCTACTTTGACACAATAATTTCCAACCAGCACACCGGTTTCATTCACCCTTTTAAAAATACTTAGAAATATATAATATTTATATATTTATAATAATAAGTATTATTTATATTTACATTATAAATTCTATTTATTATATAAGTATTATTATAAATATATATTATATAATAATATAATATTATTTATTTTTATAATATTATAAATATATTTGTAATATTATAAATATTATTTGTTACATAAATGTTATTATAAATATATTTATAATATAAATATATATTTATATATATTTAAAAATAAATAATAGTTATAATATTATAAATATTATTTATTATTTATAATAATGTTTATAATATTATAAATATATTTATAATAATATTTATATAATAATTTAATATAAATAATAAATAATATTTAAATATTACNAAATGTATTTATAATAATATTTATGTACTAATTTAATATAAATAATAAATAATAGTTATAATATTATAAATATTATAATATATTAAATTAGTACATACATATTATTATAAATATATTTGTAATATTTAAATACTATTTATTATTTATATTAAATTAGTACATAAATATTGTTATAAATATATTTGTAATATTATAAATATTATTTATTATTTATATTAAATTATTATATAAATATTATTATAAATATATTTATAATATTATATAATAATATAATATTATTATATTTGTAATATAATAAATATTATTTATTATTTTTATATTTATAATAATAATATTTTTCTATTTATTATAATACTTCAACAATATTAAATCGTTCGCTGTAACGCTTGGGAAAAAAAATTTCGAACAGACGAGAAACGGACATCGTAGATAAGAATCGTGAAGTAAAATCCAACATCCGCGCGCGGAGCGTTCCGTCTGGCGAATAAAGGGACAAAAGCGTTGCCCGTTGTGATTCTAATTACACGGCCGAGATGTTTTCGCGTGGCGAAACGAGCCGCGTGAGAGTTGAAACGTTAGCCTAGCCGGTGACTCTCCTGCGATGGTAAGTCAGCTCCTTTTCACCGTTCCTAATCCCGCGTGGCTGTAATCCGGTTAGCCGAACGCATTAGCCTTTCGGCCTCCTACGAGTGTCAAGGTGTGACAGGTGAAAGAACAGGCCCGCGAGATAGGTCTTCACAACTTTCGCCGCTGCCTTCCCGCTACGAGACCACGGGACAAAAGAACCACGAAATCCTCCCTGGTTGGAAAGTCCAAGTCCAAAATGTCTCTGCCAACTCGTCGTCATTCGTTGGGTTCGTTTCGTTGTCCAGTGGCGAACGAACAAACACGAACGCGGTTTCTCCGCGCGAGACGTCGACGGTGTCACTATCGGCTGTCGAGCGAACGTAATTGCTCGCGACAAGCTAATCTCCGAATAGCGACAAGCGGTACCACGTAGCTAAATCACCACGCGGCGGTGTAATTCGCCGCTGGCACTCGAATATACATCGGTGATCTGTCTACTTTTAATTTGCCGATTCCCCCTTGCCAGCGTGTTTCTACTCGGTATACGCTTGTTAATTGAATCGTATGCATATGTCGCAAGGTTAAACGTTCCAGTTTCGCCAGAAAAGCTCGAGCAAGGTTCGTCGAGGAATTTCACAAATTCTTCAAGGCTAGATTTTTCAACTGGGGGATCGTAAGAAATCGTAATTCATACCACGAACTTCCCAATTTCTCTTTTTTCTTTTTTTTTTTTTTTTATATGGGGATTTAGCGTCGCATCGACTACGAGATCTTTAGCGACGTGTTAAAATTGACTCTTTATATCTGGTCTAGTAATTGGGTCACCTTTAGGTAGTTGATAACGTTTTTTTGTTGCTTCTGGCAGGTTAGTTCCCAATTTCTTATATTCAATTTGAAATTATATTCATTTTCGCGAACACGACGAAAGTTCTCGATACCGTGGAATTGAAAAGTTGCAGCATTTCTCTTGGAACTAATTCAAAGTAACGCGCACAAATATGCGAATATGATTACTGGTCTCCTCTGTCGACTCAATCCTCCAGACGCTCCGCCATTAAATTATTCCTCGTGAATCGTGCAACCCTCGTTCGAGGTTATCCGGTATCGAAATTCACCTCGGCGAATGAAATTGATCAAGGTCTCTGACCTTGCCAGCGGCTGGCAAAGATACACAAAAAACTGCCGGTGGGGAGGCCCCCCCCCCCCCCCCATTTATTAATACCGAGGCCCCGAAGGCTCTCGAGCGGAACCGAGGCGGCGAAGCGTGCTCGCAGTGTTCCTCGCCGATTAGCTCGCCTCGACAGGACCTCTGCGCGAGGGGGCCAGCAGGGGGGCCCCATTCTCGCGCCTGCGCAATTTTTAACTCTTAATATCGCGTACGACGGATAAAGAGGCAGAGCAGTTTAAAGGCAACTTTACGCCGAAATTCCTGCGGCACCAGTTACAAAAGGAATGGAATTAACGAATCGCCGAGGAGTTGGGGGGGCGACGGGGACGAAAGTTCGAACCGTCGGGGACGTTCTTTTTCTTTCGTTAGTCCGAGGCTCGATTCGGCAGATAGCGTTCGGCTGGCACAACATCAGGAATGTTAATTAATTAATTAAAACGTCTTGGTCCGTTTCCACCTTGAGGATATATTTAGATAAGGCCCGAGTGTCCTATATCGGGTGCTTTCTCGGGCCTTGCTACGTTCGACCGCGAGATAAGTCGCTGATGGACCGACCACTCCCGACACACGCTGCGTCTGTGACGTGCTGTTAAAGAGGAAGAAAACAGCTCGTTTTTGGTGATACATGTCGATGAAATTAGGAGAAATTAGGAATTACAATATTTCTTTTCACATTTAATAGTCTTGAATACGTTTCTCTCGAAAATGTCTCTACGTCAGGCAAGAATGCTCGTTGAAAATCGCGAAAATTCAAATAAATAATGTCGTTAAAAATCACTGAAAAAAATTTTCCAGTGACAAGCTCCACCGTGATATTGAAAATCGGAGTCTCCTCTTTCGATACCCGCTGCACGATTCTTCTCCGCCGTTTCATTCGACGTTGAACGATCGAACAAAAATTCAAGAAGCCCCATCCTAACCTTAACAATAAAGTAGCAAAAGAAAGAACAAAGAAAGCTTTAAACGAGAAAATTTCAGATTCTTCAAGATCATGGTGGATCCAGCCGTGATAGAATTTGTTTAAAATGATATTCAAGTGACGTTTATCATTAATATAACAGGATTGGCCACGAATTCCACCGTGACGAATGTCAGCAATCACAGATATTTCCCAAAGAAACACTCCGAACTCTACGCTCGTGTCAAATTGCACTCGAACGAGATATCGATACCGTACAAATTTCCAACATACGGCGGCACAGCATCGGTAGCATTCACAACGGGCCCTTTCCACCGCTGAAAGGGTTAATCTGCTCGCGATCGGAACGACCGTGAACGCGAGCAACAACGGTCTCGTGCCGTTTCCTTTCATCGGTTCTCGGAGTTCGAGCGATTAGATCCGACAGCGGGGATCGCGAACAAATGGAGATCCTTGTGATCGCTGGCTACTCGACCAAAGCTCTCGGGACTCGATACACACTTCTCTCTCTCTTTCTCTTTCTCTCGGGCAAGCGTAGGATAACGTGATTGTGCGTGCCTCTATTACGTAGCCGTGGCATTTGCATCGTGTCCGGTCGTTATTGAAAATCGCGACGAGCCCGCGATCGCAATCTCTTGACATTGATCGCGGATAACGCCCGCGCCGTTAGGCTCTCTATCAGCGATCATTAGTCCTCGCCGGACGTCTGTTTAGATTCCAAGGCGACGAGAATCAGGATTTCTTCGTTCTTTCTTTCTGCTCGTTACGGAATAAAGTAAAGTTCTTTGGAAGTTTGAAACTTTCGAAAATTTCCTGTAACCCGTCGCGCTGGCAACTGGTTCACGGACCATAACGAGTGACCGTGCACAATAATTCGTCGCTCTCATTTTCTTTTGAACTCGTCGATATGATATCATAGAAATCGTTAAGAAGTGATAGACTTATCGTTTGTTTTGCCTGGGTTACATTTGAATATACTTGAAAACTGAGAAAATGTTGCAACTTGGGAGAAAAAAGTTCTCGGCGTGCGTGGCACGTCATTGCAGCGCAAGAGGTTAATTTTGAATTGTATTTCGAAAATTTTGTCAAGAACTTTACACTTGGGAGCTGTTTATTGTCTCATAAAGGAGGTGAAGTTATTTAGGTTAGTTATTTAGTTGATTAGTTATTTAATTGATTAGTTATTTAGTTATTTAAGTATTAGTTTAGTTATTTAGTTATTTAAGTATTAGTTTAGCTATTTAGTTATTTAAGTATTAGTTTAGTTACTTAGTTATTTAAGTATTAGTTTAGTTATTTAGTTATTTAAGTATTAGTTTAGTTACTTAGTTATTTAAGTATTAGTTTAGTTATTTAGTTATTTAAGTATTAGTTTAGTTATTTAGTTATTTAAGTATTAGTTTAGTTATTTAGTTATTTAAGTATAAGTATAGTAGGTATTAGTTAAGTTTGAGCTTCGAGATCTTAAAACTGAACTCCTAACCCTTCTGTTAACGTTAATATCGAGTCGCACTCGCGGTACAAGTTATGGTTTTCGACTTGAAGAACTCCAACTAATTTTAAAATTCCAACTATAATTTTAAATTTCGTTTCTTTAAATCGAGCTTAACTAATGAGTAAAATATATCTTATATCTGAAATAATGTTGCAGTTACAACAATTCTTACCTTACAAATTGAAAAAAGAATCGCAAGACAAGAGGTCTTTCTTGCGAAAGTATTTTTAATTTTAATTATAATTCTTAATAGAATTAAAAAAACAAAGATCCAAGTGAAAGATTTGTTTCATCCTCTAGACATAGTTCCCTGAAGCTTCGCTTTAGCTTCGTAAAAGCTAGACTTGAATTTAACTCCTTTAAATCAAACTTAATTAATGAGTAAAAATTATACAGAATATTTCGACACTTTGTACCTGAAATAAAAAAATTGTAGTGTATCTGAAGTTGTATCTCAACTTTAAAAATTGAAAAGAAAATCGTAAGACAAGATGTTAAAATTCCTATATTTGTACATTGTAAAATAATTTTTGTTTTCTTAAAAAAATTAAAGAAGAAAAAAAGATCCAAGAGCAAAGATTTTCAGTTTCATCTCTCACGTATAGTTCCCTGATCGTTACTTTTGCTTGGTAAAAGCTGGGCGTGACGATCAACAGCTACGTAATAGCCAGCCAGATCTCATGCGGGTTCAGAAGGCCTCGAATCATTGGATGAAACGTAATGTGTGTAATTTCTTTTTTCCGAAGTTGGTTTAACGACAACATTTTGCGGTGTAAAGTATCGGTTTGTGGCATTAGAAAGTACACGTGCAGATGTTTCAGGTGTCGGAGTGAGTAAGTCAGGTTGCAAGACGTGAAACGGGAGAACCGTGTTAAGCCGCAAACGATTAAGCGCGAGTGTTTGTGGAATGGCGAGGTGTATATTTATATTTGCTTGCGTAGTCTTGCTGTTTAGATACCCGAGATACGAGCGTTTTCAATATCTCCGAGCTGAAAGAATTCAATCTTGAAAATCGAGATGGTTAATCTCTTTCACACAGCGAAATTTTTCATCCTCGTTCTTCGATCGTTATTACAAAGTGCAGAGCTCAGAGATCTAGCTATTATGTATATTTACGGATGTATTTGTGCATTCGTAAGAAATTTGAAGATGTAAAAATGCACAGAATATAAAATTGTCCAGAGAGAAGCACTCTGTGTAATAATTTTCTTTCTTCTAAATTTTGTTTACAAAAATGTAAATTTGCATAAAAATCCGCAGTCGATGTATTACCTTTATTATTAAATTGATGTTATTGTATGATTCTAGAGATTTCAAACAACTTGTCCATGGTAAAATTTCCGTAAAGTAAAATTTAGAAACCTCGTCAATGTCAGAACCACCAATCGATTACAATTTACAATTTTTGTTGGAAATTTTATAGATGTAAAACAACGTGTTTTTAGAGAAAATTATTACACAGAGTGCTTCTATTTGGACATTTTTATATTCTGTGCATTTTTACATCTTCAAATTTCTTACGAACGCACAAAAATCCGTACATATACATAACAGCGAGATTTAAATAACTTTTTTCGCAAAATATGATAAATATAAGCTCGCGTGCTCGAATCTTCTCTTTAATGCTTCCCTCTACGCAAAATCTGAAAAAAATCTAAACAAAATTTACAAGAATCTGAACAAAATCTGAAAAAAAAATATCTACGCGAAACGAAACCTAAAAAAGAAAAAAAAAACTCCCCGCTATTAGCTGAAACTTAATCTGTCACGTCCGGAATCAGCATGGTTCAGGAAATCAGAGGTTTCAAATTCAACACCTTGTATCGTCGCGTGGAAACAGAATCACTGAGGTAGCCGAGGGCCTGTTGCCCCGGTGGGCCTCTCCAGGCAGGACAAAGACCAGATTTGCGTGGGCCAATGCACCGTGTCCCGTGCTCTGCCAAAGCAATTACTCCTCGAATCCTGTTCGGTGCACGGGGAGGAATCTCCATCGGTCATCGACGATCCGGATGCCCGTCACGTGGCGGCGTTTTGGGTGAGTACCACCGTAAGACCCTGAAGAGTGGTCCATTGAATGGAGGACCGGAGAAAGAAAAAGGAGAAAGAGAGAGGCAGAAATCAAGACAAGAGAGAGAAAGAGACGAAGAAGGAAGAAAGACGATGAGGCCGTACGCGGATCCTGACGACTGTCGCGTCAATGCAAACGTCTAGAACGTCATACGAGCAACGCTCTGACGATCCTCGTTCTCCTTTTATTCGTCGGTGCTTCTCTCCACCTTACGAACACCAACCGCCTCCGAAAATATTTTTCTCCTGTTTCGATTTCCACAGATTCGAAGATACACTTCTGTCGTTGTGTCGAACGGAAGAAAGTTCCACCGTTACGAAGATACGATTCGATAAAAATTCAAAGGACTGCCGGTTGTGTCGGTGAAACAACAAATTCCTCAATGCTGTATCACTGGCTAATTGCTTGTTCGGTAACGGTGGAAAGAGAAACTAGAACGAGCTGGGCGAAGGTGAAAAAAGCGGAATGAAACGAGGACTGAATTGCGGAGAGGAATCGTCATTGATGAGAGACAGCCTCGAGTGTTTCACTGCGGATAGTCGACGCCGCTGTAAAACTATCGATACAGTAATTACAGAGGAATCTCCATTGACGAGCCTTGGATGAAAGCAGGGAAAAAAGAATCTGTCGCAGAAAACGAGCAACGATCGGGATCGGAGCCAGAAGAAGCGGGCAAAGAAAGAAAAAAAATCGATGCACGAATTCGTAATACGGTACACGGAGATGTTTTTTCCCAGCGCCTATTAGCGAAAGATCGCAAAGACGCGTCCTTGTAAATTAAATATCCGTGTTCGATGCGTTACGTGCTTCTTCATACAGCGGCCTTCCACGCAAAAAACGGTCCGTACGTAGCAGCAGCAGCAACAGCCAGCGTGCATTTAACACGCGAAACACCGGCGTACGAAACGTTCGACTTTATTGCACCGAGCATTCGCCCGCTAAAATATCGTCCGCGTAATGGAACGTTTCTCACCGGCCAGCCGCAACGATTTTTCTCTTCCCCCTTCCCCCACGTTTTCATACGTTTAATCGCCATGGTCCTTGGGTATCGAAGCGGTGCAGTTGCTACACGCAGCGCAGCGCCTATTTCTCCGAGCCGATAAGCTCGATGTTTCCCCCTTATCTTTATTAAAGCGAAGCCTTGTTAACCGTTTCGAGAAGAGGAAGTCTGTTCGAAGTGTTTCGCTTTGTTACTGCCGTGGTGCAGTACAGGACGTTCCAGAAATTTCGGCACGAATTTTGCTTCAAAAATTCACCGAGGCACGTGGTACAAGGAAGAGTGATTTCGGAATTATTGGTAGACCGTCGATTATCCCTGCACATCTGAAACTTTTATACTGAAGAGAGATACAAACTGGTCTCGATCCTCTGTAATCATCATCGGTACGAAGTTCGTGATTGAGGAACGGTTTATAGCTTCTTCGTTATAAGACTCTTTCGATCGTTTCGCTTCGAGTACTGTACGCTCTTCGATTTTTGGCGTCCTCGCTGCGAATTTCTGAAAGACCCTGTACACGTCAGCGTTCATTTTTGCCGCGGGACTCACTTCTGAAAACTTACCGCGCGGCGGTAATAAAACTGGCTGCACGGTGTTGGCTGCGCGCGACTATAAGTTGGCCTGTGCGGCGAGTGCAGCCGATCGAGTGAGAGCGGGGGAGAGAAAAGGAGAGGAGAGGAGCCGGTTGGCAAGAAATTCCTGCAATTTAATGGGATTCTTTGATTGGTACTTGATGCCAGTCGCCATTGGCCCGATACATACGCCACTCACGTACCCCAAAGGCATTTATAAGAATCGGGCTTACTGTCCTCCGCGGGATTTCGGCGTCACCGATACCGGATGGCCGATTTCGCTCTCCTCCACGCAATTTTTCTCGAAATTCGAGATATCGCACCAGATGATGCTTTCAAAAAGAAGAAAATAGATTTAACAATAAGTGTCTATATATATACTTCCTTTCTTCTTTTTTGAAAAACAATTTTAAGAATAGTACTGTGAAATTTACATACACGACAGTGCTATGAAATTTAATGTAAATTTTCTTTTGCACTCCCTGGATAGATTAAGTGTATAATATAGATTTAACAATAAGTGTGTATATATGTATATATGTAAATATATATAAAAGAAGAAAATATATTTGATAATAAGTATGTATAGGTACATATATATTTCTTTCCTCTTTTTTTCAAAAACAGTTTGAAGAATAGTACTGTGAAATTTATACAAATTTCATTTTGCAGTCCCTGGATAGATATAAGTGTGTAATATATATTTAACAATAAGTGTGTATATACGTATATATATAAATATATATAAAAGAACAAAATATTTTTAATAATAAGTATGTATAGGTACATATATATTTCTTTCCTCCTCTTTTCAAAAACAATTTGCAGAATAGTACTGTGAAATTTATACAAACTTCATTTTGCAGTCCCTGGATAGATATAAGTGTATAATATAGATTTAACAATAAGTATATATATATATATATATATATATATATACTTATAATATTTATAAAATATATACTTATAATATTTATATATACTTATAATATTTATAAAATATATATAATATTTATATATACTTATAATATTTATAAAATATATTTAATAATAAGTACGTATATATTTTTTCCTCCTCTTCTCAAAAGCAATTTGAAGAATAGTGAAATTTGTACAAACTTCATTTCGCACTCCCTGAATAGATAGCAAATTCTGTATGTTGCTACATATAACGTAATCCTCATAACTTTGTCAGGCTCGACAAACCAATCACGTATCGCCGCGATTGATCTGAAACTAAGATTAACAACGATCCGTCATCGCGCGACATTACCAGACCGCGATATTTCTGGAATTCAGGGAAAAGTTTCCACGCAAGAACGAACGAACGAACGAACGAACGTTTCCACGTCCCCGTGGGGACGTGGTCTCTTGCGAGATCAATTCTGCAATTGTAATATCGCTGCAATTGATGGCGATATCCCGGGCTAATAATCGGCCGGCCTGGTGCGTTTTCAATGAGCCAGCGGGTGAAGTTTGCTGCGAAAAACGAGAGGAAACAAGGTGCCAAACGACGACTCGAGCCGCCAAGTTAAACAGCAACTGAACTCGACCGGGCAGCTCCGCCAGAGTCCTTGATTACAGCAATCTTCGCCAGCGATCTTCGTGAGCAACGCTCCGACGCTTCGCGTTCACCTCTCTCACAGATATTTCAATACCTCTCCAACGACCTCTCGTCTCCTCGTCCCCGCGATTTCACGATTCTAATCTCGGAAACTGTAACAATCTTCGCCGCGAGTTGCCCACTGATCCGTGTCCTCCTTCCCTCCAACTACCGTGTCGTTGCAAGCTACATGCAAGTTACTGCCGCGATACCCGAAACGATCCAACATCCAACCAGTTGGCGAGTCCATTATTGATTCGCGAAACGAAAACTATATGCATACGTTGCTCCTCGTAAATAATACTCGCGGAGACTCGAGCCTCCGCTTACTTATTCTAAGCTTATTAACCGTCTTGGAATCCGTTCGTGCCGAGGTATTCGCATTACCTTAGCGCGTATTACATTAGGGTTTTTCCGCGCGCGTGCATTCCGCGAATATCATCGGACGGATCCGCTGGATTCCGACGACGTGTCACGCTTCCTCGCCGGCGAGGATACAGAAATCGAGATCGTAATAAACAGGTGTGTTACGCTCACGACACTGTGTTTAATTCGTCTGGTAGTTAACACGGTCATTCGCTAGTCGGCGCGTAGTCAGATTCGATGCTGATCGGCGGAATCGGTTTTCTAATTGCGCCTACATTGAATCCCGCGACATTTCAGCTATTAATTTAAAGCGGATACAAAGGATATATCGGTAATTTCCTTTCCGCCCTGGGCAGGAATTTCTTAAGAGAGACAGGAGAGTTTGATTAGGTATACTTTAGAGGGCTAGTAAAAAAAGCTGCATATTTGATTGACACGAACTTTTGTGTGGTTTATTTTAACACACTATGACATTTAACTATAAAAAGCAACATTAAAAAGAGAAAAACCGGCAACTTTTTTTACATTGCCTAGATCGGTGTGCATGATTCCAGCCAAACAGGATTAGCTGCAACAAAAAAAAAGTTCAATAGTAAACAATACTCTCTAGGGATCGACTATCCAACATTTTCATTTCTGTGAAAATTATGAAAGTAGCAGCTATTTGTTCTTGATGTATCGAATTTATGCCAAAAGTTTCTACGTTTTTTTTTTTGTTTATATTTTTCGAAATTGTTAAAAAGTCTAAAATGTTCGATCCTCGAACCCTAGTAAATGTTACAGTAAAGATACGTTCCAAGTTTCACAATAATCGGTTGGTTAGATTCCGAGATATCTAGCACACCGTTTCTAAAAACCTAGTTTCGAGAGAAACGCTTTTAAAGTTTCAGAACGTCATTTTTCATATGTATCCTTTACTTACTTTTTTTACTTACTATATCGCGGCTCACAGTTGTTACAATTAAATTGAACCCAAGTCCCCTAATATTCGATTCACCAAAAGTAATATTTGAATCACACGATTTACACTTTATAATGCTGCATAAAAGCTGTAAAGCAGTGATACAAATTCGATTATTCTGTATCCGCGGATTTATTATTATATACTTATAAAGTAAGTCGTTTTGAAGGCTACGACCTTCTCCATCTTATTTCTAAGACTTCAAACTACTATTTAGAACAATAAACAAAGAAAAATCGATTTTTTTGAAAATTTCACACCGTCCTGATTTCTTGAGCTTGCAGCACCTTTAGAATCAGAAAATCACTATTAACGAGAATATAATAGACACCCGTTCGTTGTGTTCATCCACAACTAAATTGAACCCAACTCCCCTAATATTCAATTCACCAAAAGTAATATTTGAATCACACGATTTACACTTTATAATGCTGCTTAAAATTGTAAAGAAGTGATGCAAATTCAATTATGCTGTATTCCACGGATTTATTATTATACCCCAAAATAAATCGTTTTAAAAGCTAAGATTTCGAAATACTATTTAAAACAAAACCAACAAAATCGATTTTTTTGAAAATGTCACACTATCCTGACACCTCGACCACGAGGAGGGTAATTTCTAACTTGATTTCTGAAAAATTTCTCGCTGTCAAATTTGTCGTTCGATGAAAGTCAAATTGATTTCTTACCACCAAGGGTAATTTCTCAAACTTGCCATTCGATGGCAATTGAATTAATCAGCTAATAGTTCAATTAATCAGATATAGCGATTTTATTAATAATGGCTAAAATTTCGTCTTCGTTTTCGACAATCGAAGTTCAAATAATTTCGTGGACGTTCGAAATGTGAATGTAGAATATTTGAAATATTTTCAGAACTCGTGACTCACTCTGTGTATGTGTGTGTGTGTGTGTGTGTACGTGTGCGTCACAGAAAAAGGAATGTACCTGGAAAATTCTTTCAAAAAGTTTCGAACGGTTGTCGAATGGCTCCAGTGGACTCTCAGATTTCATCTGAGTTGATCTAACATCTACACTTCGTCGCGTCGTCGGGCTGAGAATCCTGGCTCTGTTCCTTTATCAAGTACGATCTTCCTGAGCCCCTTAAACTGAGAAAGGGCCACAGGTCGTTAATAACCCATCGTATTGTACCTAAGAGCTGCTTTTAAATTTCCATGAGAAAACATTTCCAGTCATTTTCCGCCGAATGAACTTCCGTAATTGGTGGGCGGAAACGCCCTTAGAAGTGGAAATCTTCAAAGTGTCTACGGTGTCTATGGGAGTCTGGTGTTAGTCTTGCTTTCGCTTCCTCCTGCCGATTCGCTTTCTCCTCGCTTTCTTTTTACCACGACTGTCTTTTTACTTATCTGCCGTTTGACTTATTGTCAGTTCTCTTCCTTTCGATCGTCGGATAAACTCGTGGGTAAAGTGTCTCTATGAATCGTAGAATAGAAATAAACGAAGATCAGATCTCGTCGTCGTTGTTTCTTTCTATTATTTATCTATTTTCAGCGGCTGAAATATTGTCAATAATTCAAACTGCATATAATTTTGTAAAAAAAAATTTTTCTCGTAACTGGATCTTCACCATCATTTTGAAGATTAAAAAGAAATCGTCTCCTCTTTACAATGATCTCTTAAAAGTCGCAGTTTCTTTATTTATCATTTCATCGAACGTTGAAAATTAAGGTTAAACGACAAAAATTCAAAAGATTCTAACATTTCTGAAAAAAAAAAGAATCGGACGGAGAATATTAAAAAATCGGTGTAAAAATAAGATTCCAACGTTGAAGATCATGGATAGATCTAGTCGTAGAAATTGTTTGAATTTTCACAATTTTCAAGAGAAAGGTATCCACGTCTTTGAGAAAAGAATAAACTCACTGGTGTCAAAGTAGAGGTTTAACGCTTTCAAACGAGTCGAAATAATCTTGTTTCACAGGGTTTTACGTCAGTTTCAATTATCGACGATTTTTCATTGTTCTGTTCGCTGTATTTTAATCGTTAATACGTCGCAGGCTCTCCTTAGAAAAGATGGGTCTCCCTCGACATTCTTCGTCGTCTTCCACTCGCCAGCGATCGTGTTTGCTTTGGTAACTTTTGGGTTAGACGAAGCTTGAATGAAAACGTGAAAGCGTGGTAACAGGTAGAGGAGACACCTGTTGATCGTGGCCAGGCCAAAAATCGTCTCCCACGAAACGCTCGGGGAACACTCCGGGCTGCTCGTTAAAAATCCAGGTTTGCTCACTCTCAATATATCACGCCGGTGGCAACTAACACGGCTGACACGGACAGACGGCTCCTCCAGAAAACCGGCGATCTTTCGGACTAATGGGGTTTTAACTAACGATCAGAAGAAAAAGAGCCCGGCACCGGTTCGGCGACGAGGCTCACCGAATCGATCGACGAATGCCACGCTCTTCCTTCGCCTTTCTTTTCTTCGATAAATTGAATTCTTTTGTATCATCGGTTGAATCCTCGCTGTCCGAACCTGTTGAAATTTGCGGTAATTTACGACGGACGATGCTGCCGACTTTTTCGAATCGTAGTTGAAAGATTGGTGTTGGTAATACATTTATGATATTATAATATTGCAAAGGCCAAAATCACTTCCTACTGAAATAAATCCGTAACTCTTTTTTATTATATATTTAAAATTGTATTTATATTTATTATATATTTAAAATTGTATTTATATTTTTTATATATTTAAAATTATATTTACATTTTCGTTTTTTACAGATTTTTGAAACGTAACGAAGAAGCCATGTTTGAATTTAAATTTAATTTGGAATAAACTTAGTTTATATATGTTTTATTAAAAAAAATAGCCGGAAAGAAATATTTGGCCCACTATATATTACATAACAATTAAATTTTAATATGGATATTTTTTATTATATATAGAGTACTATATTTAATTAAATTTCTTCCCAGCTATTTTTTTAAATTAAGTATATAATTATATATATATATATATTATTTATTATATTAATTATATATATATTATAATATTTTTCATCAGATTTTTTTTGTAGAAAAGTTAAAATTTCAACCAATGATTGGTAATGAAATATCTCTCCGTTTTTTCTCGTCGAACGACAATATTCATAGAGTAATTAAGTATATTTAGTGTTCACTCTCGTTATAGTTATAAAATCAAAGTGAAAGGTATCAAGGATATCTCGAAAAATAAAGCGGAGAACTCTTTCTTTTGCGGTGTTGAACTGGCCGAAAAGTCCCCCGCCCAAGTCCCGCGCCACTATCAAAATCGGCTTCCCACACACTTTGTAAATTCACGGCGAATCAAGCACGCGATCGAGGTTCCCATCAATATCACGAAAAATCATTATCGAATCGGCCGAGCGATTTCGACGTCAATCCCAGGCGATCCCGGTCTCATTAAATCCTCAATTAAAATTCGCCAGTCGACCCGTCCCCCGTCTCGCTCCTTTCCTTCACTTCGCCTTGCTTCTCCACCACGCGCCACCAGAGGAGAGCACGTCCCCGGCGACGGAGCGGCAGATAACGAAGAGTATCTCGGAGCCCGAGTTGCAGGAGAGAGTTCGTTCCTAATGATCGAGCCTCCTCGGGAGGAGCTGGCCGCCACGCCAGATTAGATAGGTCCTTTACTCGAGTTTTTACTCCGATCTCGGCGCAGATTGTTTCGTTTAACGAGCGCGAGCGTATGCACGGAGTCGCATGCGTGGCTGCGTTGCACGAAACGAGTCCAGGAGAATGCCACGAAGGAGGTCCGCGGCGTCACGCGAAATCACGCACGCACCACGAAACCCACTCTACGCCGCCTTATCTCGCCCCTTTCTTCTCCCATTAATTAACCGAACCCGGGCTCTTATCGGTCCAGCGGTGTGCTCGATCGTGGCTCGGACGCAGCCGCACGCTGCTCGTCCTCCGTTCGATGTTGCTGGTCACCCCGATGACTGGCCAAGCTCGGACGAAAATTGAACGATCACCCAGTACGCCGCGTTTTACCACCGCGGCGTCGTAGTATCTATACCCGGGGTGGGACGTCGTCGAACCATGATTCGATTATTACGGGCCAAAACGTTCGCGGCACGCCCCACGACCAACACAGCCAGAAGAAAAACCTCCGAAATCCTCCGTGTAATTACAAGCGGTTTTTTCCCGCCGAAATCGTCCTCGTGGACGCCGCGACCACCCAATAATAAAGCAAGCACCGTTCGGCTATGCAGTTACGCGATCGGTCATGGCTTTTTACTTTTTTCTTTTTTTCTTTTTTTTTTGTTTTGTTTTTTTTCTTTTACACACGTTACAACGTAGGCGGTTACAGAAACGTCGATTTTTCTCGGATCGGTTATCTGAAGGGCCGAACCTCCGCCGCGACGATAAATCTCCGGCTTTATCCGGCCGTCTATCTGCAGATCTTCCGTCGTCCGATCATTATTGACAACGTCGGTGAATTAACGGTACGAGCCGAGCTCGTGGACCTTCATCCTTCCACGTTTCCTTGCGCCACGTTTCGAGAACCGCTTTCTCACAGGACAAATTAGAGGCTCGTAAATCGTGCTGTGTAATTGGGGTGGGTATAACGCAGCTATTGGGGTGGCCAAACGTTTCGCACTCTGTTGTGCCAATTTTTTCCTCAAGTGAGCTTCGATGCCCCACTAAATTAGTTGAAACGACAGAAACTACTGTTTGTAAGTAGTAAACATGTAAGAAGGACATTAGAAAAAGGTAAAACTAACTTTTTAATGAGACTCATGAGCCTGTTATTTATTCGACCAAATTATTTATGTCCGGGGTTAATTCTGTTGTAGCGAAAATCATCGAATTCTTGAAATTCTCATCGGTGAATTATTCTTAATTAATTTCATGGTGGAAAAATCTTGTTCGCATCTATAGGTACTTGCAAATAGACATATATATATATATATATATATATATATATATATATATATATATATATATATATATATATATATATATATATATATATATATACGTATATTTTTGTGCAAATTTTTTGAAGTTTGGAAAAACTTCGGAAGATAGGATGTTCCGAAGTCAATGTCATCACTTGGAACAGGAAGGAGGGTATCAAATTTTGCTTTTAAAAAACTAAGTGACGATATATTGATTAATAAAATTATACAATTTATGAATCAATATATATATATATATATATATTATATAACCATTATATTATAATATATTAACACTAGAACAGTCAAAATGGTCAAAATATGGACCATTTGAATATTTTTATTAAATATTTCATAGATATGAAAACGTATTATCGAAGACTTGAATAATTCTTCGTGTAAATACACAAATAGCCTGTGTACCCTGTTGTATTATAAAGATTTTCTCTTTCTTTTACTTCAACGTCTCTCATGGATAATTTTATGCTTCAGGTAGTCTTTTAACGTTAATAAAGCTTTCGTTTCTCACGAAAAAGTTCTTTACTTTTCTTTCTGATGAATCTAACGTTGAATCTAATACATAGAACGCGCGTCAGGCGTTTCTTCTTTTTACACATTTCAACTAACAACTAACCAACCAGTTGATAGAACGTCGACTTCGTGTTCGATTGCGTGGCACGATTTAGCGCCAGTTAGCGCGAGCCATACAGACGGGTGTATAATTTGCTGAATAATATGTTTAGCCAGTCCACGGATTATTAATTCGCGTATTCGACAATCCCACAATGTCCTCGCGTGAGCGTCGAACGAAACGGCGCGTTCAATAAGCATCTGGCGAGAAATTACACATTATCGGATCGCGGAAGGATCATTCTCTTTCTCCTCTCTCGTTCTTTTTCCCTTTCTTTTCGTTCCCCACTCCTCCTCTATTCATCGATGGATCCACTCGCGGTTCAAGGAAGGTTCTCGACGTGTTATTAGTCCTCGCTGTTTAACGATTCAACAACGGCTGAACACACAGGGCTATTATTCTTCCGTTTTCTACCTCTCTTTCCGAACGGGAATTAATACGTTGTTAGCCCCGTTCGAGTAACTTAATAAGATAGAAGCCGGCTGACGTTCTTCTTTTCTTCTCACCGTGGCTCTCTCTCAGCCTCTCCTTCAATCCCGATGAATAATTCGCGGTTTCTTTCGCCGGCTTTCGTCCTTCGATTTTAATTGCGCGAAATTTACGACTGCCGATTCCAGCTGAGAGAATCCAAGACGAGACGAGACTTTCGCTGAGACCTCTTCCCTTTCTCTTCTTTTCTTCTTCTTCTTCTGGTTCGTTGCATCGTCAAAACTAACTCGATAACTAATTGCACCGTCCCGTTCGCGGCTAGGGTTTTGCCTGCCCGATTTAGCAAGGTTACGCGAGAGCGATGAAAATACGGCTTAATGCGGACCATAACGAGTGACCAAACCGTATACAATAATTGGTCGCTTTCTCTTTAAACTCGTCGATATGATAATACTGGATATAAATTATTGAGAAGTTATAAATTTGTTATTTGTTTTACCTGAATTATACTTATATATACTTAAAACTGAGATAATATTGCGACAAGAAAATTTTCGACGTGCGTGGCACGTCATACCAGTGCTAGATGTTAACCATTTGAGCTGGCAACTGATTGCGGACCATAACGAGTGACCAAACCGTATACAATAATTCGTCGCTTTCTTTTTGAACTCGTCGGTATCATAATGCCGAATAATACTGGATATAAATTACTAACAAGTAATAAATTTATTATTTGTTTTGTCTGAGTTATACTTAAATATACTTAAAGCTGAGATAATATTGCGACAAGAAAATATTCGACGTGCTAGAGGTTAACCATTTGCGGTGGCAACTGACTGCGGACCATAACGAGTGACCGAACCGTGCACAATAATTCGTCGCTTTCATTTCCTTTTGAACTCGTCGGTGTGATATCACTGGATAGAAATTATTGAAAAGTAATAAATTTTATTCTTCGTTTTGCCTATTTTGTTTTACTTGAATATACTTAAAGCCGAGAAAATATTACAATTTTGAAACAAAAATATTCTCGACGTGCACGTCATTCCAGCGCAAAAGGTTAAGGCTTGTTTTATCACTTGCGCTGGCAACTGATTGCGGACCATAACGAGTGACCGAACCGTATACAATAATTTGTCCATTTCTCTTTGAACTCGTCGGTATGATATCACTGTATAGAAATTATTAAGAAGTGATAACCTTAATAATAAACTATCGTTTTACCTGAGTTACGTGTAAATATATTTAAAACTGAGAAAAATGTTGCAATTTGGGGCAAAAAATTATCAACGTGCGTGGCACGTCATTGCAGCGCGGTTTTTAATTCGCGGTCTACGTAACGGGGATTCGCGATTTCAAGCGGGAGCAATTAACGCGCCGTATGAAAATGACAACTGACGTGTGGTTCGCGGTTAACGGAACCGGGAAGAACACCGGGCTCTACGCGCTTCATGCGATACGCATGCAAATTTCTCCTCCGTCGATCGATCAGCCAGTGCACTTCATCCTGAGTAATTCTCATCTCTTTTTTTGTGCCCTCTTATCGGGGACTTTGCGTGTTCATTTTGTAAGTTACTAAAATTATTTACTAAATCATTGAGCAATTTTACTGTCTTTGGGCTATGTGAATATAGCAATGACAGTGACGATGGAGTTGGAATGAATAGAAACAAATGCAAAGGTGAAATGTTGAAATCTTCACGTAAACAGTGACATATTTACCTCGTACTTTTAAGTCCAAAATCTACAAAATTCGATCTTCGTCGATATTTACAAAGTTCGACAAGATCATCATCAATATTTGCGGCTTCGTTGAATTAGAAATTTGTCGTTAGTTGTCAGGATAAGTACATCCGTTCCTCCATTTATGTGACACAATTTTTTACCAAAAAATATATTTTCTTACAATTTTTAAAAAAATAACAGTAACAGTAACTACAAACCAGTTATGATTATTCAGCGTCGAGTTTCTGAAAACTTGGCAAAAAACAAGTGTGAAACGATCCGTAAAAATTAGCATTAACGATGAAAATGAAGTCGAACTTGCAAATATTCCAAGCGTCGAGGATAATAAGTTTGTGCCAATTGAGAAGAAAAGGTGGATCGTTTTCAGTCACAGTAGCGATAGTGACATTAAATAAAATTTAGTTTTGTTTTCTGAAATGCTATTGTTATTTTGTTAATCTACGTGATATAAATATGTATTTCTACAACTCGTGCCAGCTTCTCTTCCCAATAATTTTGTCGTCTTTTGACAAACTCTATTTGCACAATTTTTATTCGCAATTTTCATCCACGTGGACACTTTGCGTGAATGGAGAAGCCATAAAATAAGGTGTACTACATATTTACACCGATTTCAGTAAGGTCTTTGAATTCTCCGACATCCAGACGAGCTAAACGTACTTTAACCTGTTGCGCTAGTAACTGGTTCACGGACCATAACGAGTGACCAAACCGTATACAATAATTCGTCTTCTTTTCGAATTCATCGGTATATATCACTGGATAGATATTACCAAGAAGTAATAATTTATTATTATTTAATAGATATAATATAATAATATAATAAATATATATAATATATATAATATAATATAATATAATTTATTATTATTTATTATTAAAAATTTATTATTAGTTATTACTAAATTTATTATTACTTAATATATATAATATAATACAATGTAATTTATTATTTGTTTTGCCTGGGTTATATTTCAATATACTTGAAACTGAGAAAATGTTGCAATTTTGGGCCAAATATTCCACGACGTGCGTGGCAGCGCAAGAGGTTAAACGTGGTCACGTAACCGGTAGGAAACGTCAACCGGAGGGACAGTAATTTCACGACACGGTGTATCGGACGCAGAAGCCGGAGGCAAGAAGTTCTCGATCGACGACGACGACGACAAGGAGAGGACGCGGTGGATTTCCAAGCGGCGGCGGTAGCGGCGGCCCAGCTGGAATCTGGTATCTATAGCCAGCCGACGAATACCTGAAGAAAGATCATTAAAATCCCTCGGCGTATCCGCCTCGCGCTCGCACTCGCGCGGTTTGTATCCTGTCGCGTATCCATTACGCCTTAATTTCGCCAAGGCCTTTCGGGGTAAACCGACCCCGGTCGGATAATACGCGCCGGGAATAATCGAAATGGAAATGAGCAGGAAACGTGCGTTGACGAACAGAGGCTTGGCGAAAGTGAAGAGGGTCCGATGAAGGAAAACTGCGGGTCGTAAAAGTTCAAAAACCCATGAGCGAGGAAACGAAGGTTTGATTTCACGGGTGTGCGCCTCGGGTGGACGAATTCGGAACGATCTCGAGGAGAAGAGACAATGAAGACAAGGCGGATGAGCACGGCAGCAACCGGGCAAGATATCACAGGCAAGCACAGGTGGAATCTGGTATCTGACGAAAAGGCAGGCCTGGGACAGTCCGGTGGAGAACGAAAAAGGGGGAAAAGGACGAGAACGAGGGAGGAAGAAGAGTGAGAGAGAGAGAGAGAGGGAGAGAGCGAGCAGTAGTGGTGGCTGCACCTAAACACCCTTGCGTGTACCGCTCACGCGTTTTCTCCGTGCAGTCAGAAGCGCGTGTGCGTTTTCAGCCTCCCCAACCAATGTAACCCCCTCGAAAACCGCCGTGCTCTCACTCTCTCTCTCTCTCTCTCTCTCTCTCTCTCTCTCTCTCTTTGCCTCCGTTGCGTCTGTAATAATGTGCTCACATATTGGAGTACCTGAGAGAAGAGTCGAGAGAAGAGAAGAGAAGGAAAGAGGGGGCAAACAGCAAAGAAACAGCGGGATGAAGAAGAAGAAGAAGAAGAAGAAGAAGAGGGATCGGAGGGAAGACTGACGGGCCCCGAGCCCTGGACCAACGCGCACGTATACCGCGCTCGCGTGTGTTACCAATGACTCTGCGAGAGGGAAGGTGTATGAGTGCGTAAAGCGTGGCCACATGCCCACCAGCGATAATAAGAGAAAATAAGTAAAACCCTAAGGTACGAACCGGAGGGGGCATAGGGCGGCCGAAGGTAAGGGGGGGGGGGGCGAAAGGGAGAACCATGCCACCAAGAGAAGAAGGAACGATAGGGGAAGCAAAGAGGGAGCACAGCCGCGGCACGAGAGAAAGAAGGAGGAGGAGGAAGAGTTGAACCTGTTCCCGAGGGAGTTCCTTGACCCTCGGGGGGGCACACTGTGTGTGTGTATGTGTGTATGTGTGCGTGTGTGTGTGTTGCAAGCGCTTCGAGAAACGCGAGAGAAGCCAGCGGTGTAGCCACCATGATGCCCTCCGGCTAACTTCTCTCCGAGGGGCCCACGAAGAAGCGAAGCCAGTCGAAGACGAGGAGCGAGGATGCCGAAGCAGGATGCAGATACTCTCCCTTTCTCTCTCTCTTGCTCTGTGTGGCTGCGGTAGGCGGAAAGAGACGCGAACAAGCGTGCATGCGAGAAGATCAGGGGTATCTTGCGCGAGAGAAAGGAGGATGGAAGAAAGTCGGCGAGACGCGGACCAGGCAGCACCATCAGCGCAGCAGTGTTCCACTACTACTGGCTGTCGGTCCGTCCATCCGTCCGTTCCTACGTTCGTTGGTGGACCACGATGCACCATACTGGCACGCTACCATCCGAACGTCGTAGCTCGACTCGGTCGGGTCTCGCGGAGCTGGGGGCTTCACGAGCCAGACGAAGATGGAAGCCAGAGTCGAATCTCTCCGCGTCGTCTCTCTCTCTCGGCTGTACAGGTTCTTTCAAGCCGGAGCTGACCTCGCCGGTGTAACGAGTGGAAGAGATCAGGGCTGCCGGGAGGATCGCGAAAATTTAATTTCGATCGCCGCGGGGATCGTTAAATGAACGCTCGTTTTTCTTCCGCGAACACGAGCAGAGATAAGAGAGATGGGGTGGAAATGGACATTGCGGCGGTTGCGAGAAAACGGCTGATCGCAATTAGGCTAACGCGTTCGAACGTTCCTCCATCAGGGGAAATTAATTTTATCATTCGTATTAGTCGTTGGTAATCGAGCGATACGTTACGGTCTTCGTCTTACGGAAATCGATCGACGATCGACCACGCGTGACCCGGCGTTCTTTGCGGCGTTTCGTTTCACAAATATAGCGCGAGACAGCCGTTGGCGCTACGAGACGCGACTAGAAAAAAGAAGCCCGATCACCTGGGTAATAATAATTTATCGTCGTTTAACCGGGAATTGCGCGGAACGTGATGCACGGGGGCACAAAATTCAACGACGATCCGAGGCAAGATGGCATTTCTCGCTGAGAAACCACGATCCGCGATATAATGACGATGGACACGCGACAGCCACTTATCCATTATTGATCGTCCAAAATCACTCTTCCGGAATTTCTTCTTTCAATCCCCACCCCACTTGCCCCTCTGGTATCGTTATGCCGCTCGTGTAACAGCGTTCGTTCGACAGCGTTAAACATCCTCGAGGGCAGAGAGCCGCAGAAAATTGGACGAATCCCCTTAACGAACGATCCCTCGATCGAGAGACAGACTTCCGTGCCTTAAATTCTCCTCCTGTGCCTGAGAACTCGTTTCCACGTCGTTGAATTCGATCGATCGAGAGAGAGAGAGAGAGAGAGAGAGAGAGACAGAGAGAGAGAAAGAGAAAGAGAGTGAATGAGAGAGAGAAAGAGGAAAGTAAACGTTTCTCAGCGTTGTCGTTGTCGTTGTCGTCCGCAACATGCGGAGAACTCGATCTCCTCTCGCGTTCAACGAGGTGAGAATACACAAACGGCGTTTACGAACGGTTCGCGGATGAAACCGATCGTAAGATATACGCGAGCGAGTGGCCCGTCGCGGATATCCAGCGTGTGCAGCCACGGGGACCAGCATCCACCCGGGGCAGCAAGTGTACGATCGTGTAATGCCTTCTAGAAAGGCATCGCCAGCCAAGAGATCGCGCGCTCTTTAACCTGACGGAGATAGAAACCCCAAGTCTCTCCCCGTGTACAGACACGCGAGTCCTCGGCCAATTCCACTCGCGCACACAGAGTCGTCGTGCCTGCGAACGTGTTGCAAGCCAAGACAGCCACACACTGGGGGGAGGGGAGAGAGAGAGAGAGAGAGAGAGAGACTAGATCGGAGTACGTGCGTGCACCGCGAGCGTGCATCCACGTACGATGGTGTACGTAGTTACGTGGAACGCGCGGGACGAGCTCGCGGCCCGAACGTGTGCACGAGGAGAGGCAACGACGCGAGCCAGAGGAGAGAAAGAGAAGAGACCCGTGGGGTCTGTCGGAGAGATCGAAAGGGTCGGGGGCGAAGAGCGGCCCCTCTTCGGTGGTGGCGATGGTGGCAATGGTGGGAGTCGTCGATGCTCCCGACGGTGGCGGCGGAGAAAGAAGAAGGCGGCAGGAAGGGAAGGCCTCACGGGGATAGGGGATTCACTCTTCCTCTCTCTCACTCTCTCTCACTCTCTCGTTAGACAGAGAGAAAGAGACAGGTGACTCGAGTGCAACGAGGAAGGAGAGAAGGGTAGGGAGAGAGAGAGAGAGAGCGTGAGAGTGGAACCGCTGGCGACCGAGGGGGAGGGGGAGGCCCGCAGGCCGGCCTGCGGCTCCGACTCAGTATCCCCGGAGCGACCGTCTCGTGTACCCCGCGGAGGTGCTGCGTTTCCGTGCTCCAACGTGCACGACACAGCCGTAACACGCATACAGCCACACGTACATGCGACTCCAGCCTCACACACATACCCGTTCTACGCCGATACGTTTTTACGTGGCCGTGCACGCACGCCTGGCCCACCCACACAATCGCAGAATCGTGGATAGGCGCGCGTGTGTACCGTCCACCTTCACGCACACACACACACACCTGTTCCATCGGTCGCGAGGAACACGCCGATATCTCGCGACAATCCGCGACAGTTCGACGACGCGCGTGTTTATCAAGACCATCTGGAACTGGTGCTTAATATCGTCGAAGCCAACGCGGGGCTCGAATCATCCCCCGCGGTGGAGGTGCAGGAGGAGGAACCAACTCTCTGCAGCGTGGATGCTGCCGACGTTGCAAGCCTCCATGCCTGGATCGCGTGTTTTCGGTGAATTCGATGGAAATTTCGTCGATGGAGCACGTGGATGGAAGGATCGCGCGGATCGCAGCCAGATCCGCAATGTATCAAAGTGTCTTCACCTTCGTACGATTCGGGATTCACTGAACGACTGATCGTTCGATTCAAATGTGTCCGGCTGGCAGAAATTCTTCCGTATATTTCGACATCTCGTGAATGAAACAGCGTTCGAACTGTTCGAGCTGCGAAAGTGGATATCAAGTGGAACTGCCAGGTGAATATACACCGAAATTGGGACAACGTCCGTCGGCGATTCGCGTGAATTTCTCCCGGTAATCGGCGAGGCACGTGCCCCGTAATGCGAACGGTGCATTAGACGAACAGGTGGGAACGGAGTGCGAGCGCATCACGTGCCGTTCACGCGCGCGTTCTTTTGCAAACAAAAAAAAAAAACAAAAACAATTCGTGTGCCCGTTTGGGGGGACAGAACAGCGACAAGCGGATCGGTGGAGAATTCGTGAAAGATCCACGGAAGAGGCTGTCGCGAAGCTGTCGGTCTTTATCGAGGCTACGTCACGTGAACAACAACGCGACTCGACTCGATTAATTATCGACGATCGTGGTGAAACGAGCTTCGACTTCCAAAGGAAAAGGCTGTCGAGGAGGAGGAGAGAGAGAGAGAGAGAAAGAGAGAGAGAAAGGGGGAAACGAAGAAGAAGGATCGTAACGACCTAGCGATATCGCACGATCAAAGGCAACCGTACCGAGGGAAAGGTACCTGTCGCGACGCGAGAGTGCACGTAAACATCTCATCGAAAAGCCCGGTCCCCCGTATCCTGGATCGACTCCTCGTCCTCGTTCGAAAGCCGAGACGATCTCTCTCGCTGCGAGGCGATCCTTCGCGCCTCCTCTGTCTCACGATATCCGAGAACGTTCGAACGCGAGGTCAAGAGAGAGAAACTCGCGAGAAACTCCGATGCACGTCACTTTTCCAATTTTCCAAAGTTTCCAAACGATTCTTCGTTCTTCACGAAACCTGAAGTGTTTTCTTCTCTTTTTTTTTTTTTTTTTTTTATTCTTTGAACGAGTGTTTGAGAAGTGTTTGACGAAGTGGAGAACCGTGAGATTCAAGGTATATATATATATATATATATATATATATTTACATATATATTTATATTCCGATCAACGAGTGGCTCTTCTGATAATCTGAGGTGTGTGCGGACCGAAATTAAGCATCGAAGAAGTGAAGTGTGATCGACGAACGGGGGATGATCGTATGCAATCGTAACCGATAGTCCGCAGTCGGTAGTATGTGACGAGTGTTTTTCTGAACCGAATCCTATCCTTGGAATAACTTGGCCGGATATATCCAGAGAGGCGTCGAGTGGCTCTGATCTCAGTTTCGACTTGAAATCGTCGGGAGTGGCTGGAAGAAGAAGGAGAAGACGAGCGCAGGTGACCCACGGGGAATGGTGATGCGGTAGTCGAAGGATTCCTCGTGAGGAAAGACATGAGGGCGGCCGCCGCCTACGTCCTGTTCCTTGCCCACCTCATACAGGTAACATGCACACGCTTTATCTGCCCTATTCGCGGGACAACCGACTCTCTTCCGTATTCCACTCATGCGGACGTGTACCCTGTCAGGCGAACGTTTAATAAAGCTGACGGAAACCCGCCTTGTCCCTCTCGTAAACATTCTCCCTCGCCTCAAACTTCTGCCCGAGAAATCTCGAGAATTTTTTGCCATACTCCTTGAAGAACGTAAATTCCGTCTGGTGAGAATTTTAATACGGACAAATTCGTCTGTTCTTACAGAGAAGGACTATTCTTCTTGTAACGCTATTAATCTGATTGGAAGATGATTCAGATAGATGAGTCAAGTGTCTAGTATATAGAAAAATTGCAGATAAACGTATATGCCCGAGAAATCTCGAGAATTTTTCGTCATACTCCTTGAAGAACGTAAATTCCGTCTGGTGAGAATTTTAATACGGACAAATTCGTCTGTTCTTACAGAGGAGGACTATTCTTCTTCTCGTAACGCTATTAATCTGATTGGAAGATGATTCAGATAGATGAGTCAAGTGTCTAGTATATAAAAAAATTGCAGACAAACGTATATGCCCGAGAAATCTCGAGAATTTTTCGTCATACTCCTTGAAGAACATAAATTCCGTCTGGTTAGAATTTTAATACGGACAAATTCGTCTGTTCTTACAGAGAAGGACTATTCTTCTTCTCGTAACGCTATTAATCTGATTGGAAGATGATTCAGATAAATGAGTCAAGTGTCTAGTATATAGAAAAATTGCAGATAAACGTATATGCCCGAGAAATCTCGAGAATTTTTCGCCATACTCCTTGAAGAACGTAAATTCCGTCTGGTGAGAATTTTAATACGGACAAATTCGTCTGTTCTTACAGAGGAGGACTATTCTTCTTCTCGTAACTCTATTAATCTGATTGGAAGATGATTCAGATAGGTGATTCGTCAAGTGTCTAGTATATAGAAAAATTGCAGACAAACGTCTATGGTTGTACGAATCTATCATTTATAGCGTTGTCTAAAAAATAAAAACACGGCAGACAGGTGTTTGTGAATTGTTAAACGAAAGAGTTATTTACGTAGAACCTGTAGCTATTTAGAACACATAGAGAGAAAGAGAGAGAGAGAGAGAGAGAGCCTGTATGTGTGTGTGTGTGTTTAAAGTTATTATTAAATCGAAGGAAGAATACACCGTACGTGCGTTCGACAAAATGTACACTTATATACTCGAGACGATGTGCGATGCAATCTCACCGTCAAATTGCTCCGCATTTGGAAAAAAAAAGGAAACGGGAAAAAAGGTCGAACTGGATAGCCGATGATCAAGCCGCGAGAGACGGAGCAATTACTCGCCGATGCCGAGCGATAAGGTCGCGAGGCTAGATAATCCGTAATTACCGACAACCAGCTCTGAATCGTGCTTATTCTCCGTGCATCGGTGCCAGATAGAACAACAACAACGAAGAGAAAAAAACGTGATTGAAAAGGAGGGAAGAGACGAGGAGAGAAAATAAGAAGAAAACGAACGTTTACATATTAATTACATGCATCAGGGCGAACGGAGCGCAAACTGTCGCAAAGTGGAACGATTAGATAAGTAGCGACCGGCTCTGCGATGAATCATTGGGACGAGGTTTATTAACTTATCTTAGACGCTAATTCGATGAACGCGTAAAGACAGTCGCTCGACTGGACGTATCGCATGTACATACGTACATACGTAACTCTATTCGTCGTTTCTTCGCTCCTTTCCCATCCGTATCTCTTCTTTCTGACATCTTTACGTTTCCTTTTATTGGTCTCAGTCTCTCCGACGTTGCCTCGTATTTTCTTTTTCCTGAATCCCAGCGATCTTCATTCCCCATCGTTGGAAGAAATTTGTGTGAATTTGATAACACGCGGATCAGTTAATTTTCTTCAATTTAAGCTTCACAATTGTCTATGAATGCACCTTGTTCTTGCGACGTCTACAAGTCCTTTTGAGATCGCACAGCTACCAAACTATCCGCCTCTTCTTTCCTTCAGGAGAATTTACACAAAAGCTCCGAAAACTTGAACATCCACCAAAAATCATTGAGAGCTCCTGAAAATTTTTCCACCACTCCGAATTTTCCTCCTCCGGACTGAAAATCCTTGAGAAACGTAGAAACTCGAGGAAACGTAGAAGCAAATCGTAACTATTTCCCAGTCAGTCGGCCATTCTCGAACACTGTACCTCTGTTTCTTGCCTCGGTCTCTCTCTCTCTCTCTCTCTCTCTCTCTCTCGCTGGTTTCTTCTCGGTCGTGCGTCGTTGTTGCACGAGGACGAGTGGACGACACACGCCGCATCCTTCTGCTTGTTCTCATCAAGCGGATACGCAGTTACGGTGTAACCGCGGCCTTTTTATCCGCCGATGTTGCCCCGTCACCCACACTTATCATCCGGCTTTGCCTCGGTGTATCTTTGTCCCCTCTTTCGCTCGACGCGTCGGCATTATTGCACACGTCGGCCCCGTGTGTGTCGCGCTATTGTCCGCGCCGCGATGCCCCGTCGAAAAATGTATAACACGTTGCATCAGTGTAATGGGACGGTCTTATTTGTATCATCCTGCGAGGTTATTACACGCTCTCGTGCACGCGTTGTGTGTGTTCAGGAAGTGTGCCGAGGGCGCGCGGAACCCACCCCTCCCCCTCCATTACCACGGCCGAGGGGATGATGATGATCTCGTTCGTGAGTCCCCGATTGATTATTCGAATTATTGACGGTAGAATTTTTTATTGAATTTACTAGGGCCTCGAATTGTACTTCAAGCAAGCTAACAGAAATCTAAGTAAATCAATTAAATTGTTAAGTATTAATATTTAGTATTAATATGAATATTATTAGATAAAACACTCAATGATACTATAAGTTAAGCATTACTTACATATTGATATTTATTAATATTTTATTAATATTATATTTATTAATATTATTAATATTTATTAATATTTTAATATTATGTTTATTAATATTATTAAAATACTTTAATACTTGATAATTCGTTAATTTTTAATACTTGACACTTAGGATGCTTAGCAATCTAAATAAACTATTAATTAAAGTATTAAGTATCAATAAATTGAATTAATTGTATTAATTAACTTTAATTAACTACTTAAATTAAATTGAAATAAATTAAAGTATTTAACCCTCTAATTAACAGTTTAATTAATAGTTTACTTAGATTTTCGAAGTGTGAAGAATATTTTCACACGAACTTTTATTAAATTATGAACAACCATTTCAATACACTCTTCATTATATTTCTTTATCAATTGGATTGTTAGGTTACTTAAATTTTCCATGTAGGAAGAATATTTTTATATTAACTTTCCTTAAATTATGAACAACTATTTCAATAGACTCTTTGTTATGCGCAGTTTATTTATCCTGCGTAAAAATGATCGAACTTGAAGCTACATCTATTCCCCTGGATATAACTTTCCCAAGCTGCGAAATTGCGCTCCGCTTCTAATCGAAATCCGACTAGTAGAGGTTGCTGATTGAGGTCCGTATTAACTATTGTTCAAGACAAACATCATTGATCGATTATTACCCACGATCTCACGAAACGTATTACGCCATTACATTCTAGAGCTTCTCACGAACTAGATATATATATATGTATAAAGTAACGTATCCATTACTATTCACGTCACAAGATCCAAGAGACTCCATCTGTACCCAGCCCAGACTCCATAAACAGCGAGTTAAAAGAGAATCCATAAATTCTTATGAATTCCCTTAAGAAAGTTGACGTGTACCCGAGATGCATCCCAACGTATAAAATTCTTTATACGCGATCCATTACGAAGCTTCTTGAGCTATAAATTATTTCAACGGGCATTCCAACGAAAAGAGATGAGGAAGAAGAAAAGAAAAAAATAAAATCACTCGTCTGAGGAGCAACAAGATCCTGGCAGGGCATTTTTGCGAGTAATATCTCTCTCGTTGGCGAGAGAGAATCGCGGCAGGAGCTGCCGAAGAAGATCGCGAGAGGCGCAATCTCCTTGACGGGGCTAAACACACAGCCTCCGCGACGGAGACGTTGTTGGAGCAACCCCGATCTCGAGAGTAATTGGAGCTCAGAAGCGAAAAGTCAGGGGCACAATGGCCACGAGTTGCGAAAGGGGGAGGATCCATTTCTGCCAAATGACTTTCGAAGAAGAAGGTACGCGGCGGGCCCGGGCCCAGTTCCCTCGATGATTTCGACCTAGCGCAATTAAGCGCCGTTGCTGCTCTCTTTCAATTACCGTCCGAGCTGGAATTACCGTTATAACGCGGCTGCCGTCTGAAAAAAATCTCGCCGAAAAGTATTCCGAGAAACCGATACCTCGGCCCCCTCTATGAAAAACGCTCTCCCTGTCACTTTTCGACCGCCGTTTCTAACGTTTAATATCACGTTTGCGTTCCTTGATGGAACGAAACTAAAAATTGCAAACATACACACACACACATATATACAATTTAGTGTATCGCTGTACGTGATTATTATCTTTTTTATAAAATAAAGATTAGGATCACGTGTGTAATTATTCGCCAATTGTGCTCGTTGATTGAAACGGAAATCTGTTGGTGTTTCGTTCGGGGTGTATGGAGGCAATTTCAGAGATGGATCTCCCTCTGTGCTTTGTGAATTGAAACTGTGAAACTTCAAAGTTCAAGTTGTTTGTTGATGACGATTTTGATCAAACAATTCACGCACGAAGATTTCTATCAATCGACGAGATACAAATCGATCAGAAAGTAGAAGTTTCGTGTTTTGAAACGAGACCAAATGGATCTTTTTTTATAAAGATCAAATCCGTAATTCAAATTACGGGCAATTTTTCACTGCCGTTTCATAAATGACGTCGTAGAAACAAAAAAAAAAAAACTCGTGACGACGAGCGTATTTTTAAAAACGAGTTCAACAGCGTCGATCACAATTGAGGAAAGAAGAAAATAAAATGGCGGAAATATATATTCTCAGTTGTTAACCACTTGCGCTGACTGATTGCGGACCATAACGAATGACCAAACCGTACACAATAATTCGTCGCTTTCTTTTTGAACACGTCGGTATGATAATAGTGGATAATACTGGAAACAAATTATTGAGAAGTAATAAATTTATTATCTGTTTTGCCTAGGTTATACTTAAATATATTTAAGACTGAGAAAATATTGCAATTTTGGGACAAAAAATTTTCAACGTGCGTCGCACGTCATTCCAGCGCAAGAGATTAACCATTTGCGCTGGCAACTGATTGCGGACCATAACGAGTGACCAAACCGTACACAATAATTCGTCGCTTTCTTTCTGAACACGTCGGTATGATAATACTGGATATAAATTATTGGGAAGTGATAAATTTATTATTTGTTTTGCCTCGGTTATACTTAAATATACCGAAAATTTTCGACGTGCGTCATTGCAGCTCAAGAGGTTAACCACTTGCGCTGGCAACTGATTGCGGACCATAACGAGTGACCAAACTGTATACAATAACTCGTCGTTTTCTTTTTGAACACGTCGGTATGATAATACTGAATAATGCTGGATACAAATTATTGAGAAGTAATAAATTTATTATCTGTTTTGCCTCGGTTATACTTAAATATACCGAAAACTGAGAAAATATTGCAACTTTGGGACAAAAAATTCTCGACGTGCGTGGCGTCATAAAGTTATACATTGATTGAAAATAAATAGTTACAGTCTCTAGTTTACAATTTCTGGAGTAAACTCATAGTATCGCGTTTCATAATGACATTATACATTACACAACAGTCGAATTTCACGCCCTTGTGTCAATCGGTTAGCTACCGGATACGCCGCGCAACGAGACAACACGATGAACGGCTGTACTAATGGACGTACTGGGCACATCACGATTTTCCCGGCGATGGAATTCGACGGAACGACTCGATGGAATTCGACGCTCGTCGACGAACGTCGGGCAGCCCATTAAGATCGAAAATTGCACGGGATGCTTGTAGCAATTATTGTAAACCCCCGTTATGGAGGCTGGTATACGAAAGATCGATCTGTGTCTGGACGTGGAATCGCGCGCGCGAAATCCGACTCGCCGCTCCGTACACTCGCCGAGGATTTTTCTCGGGGCTCGACTCGATTATAATTCATCGTCTCCACCGTCGGCGCGTCTTAATTATCTATCCGGCTTGAACGTGCTCGGAGGATGGATCGAGAGGAATGGGCTCTCTAGAAGAAAAAGCACAGCGCGGAGAGAGAGCGAGCCGGAGCTCGAGAGGAAGATCGGTCACGCCTGTGCACCGAGTTCTTCAGATATACTACGATCCCTCTTTGACTCGTCGCGGGTGCATTTTCCAAGTCGCTTGCCTTGATTCGTCTCGCAGAATTTCTCCGTCTCCTACTTTATTTTATCTTCTCTTGACATTGTCTTTATCCTTATCTTCTTTCGATCGCCTTGATTCGTTCTGCAAAATTCTTCCATCTACTATTTTATTTTATCTCCTTTCGATATTGTCTTTATCCTTATCTTCTTTCGATCGGGTAATTTTCAGTCGCTCGCCTTGATTCGTTCTGCAAAATTCTTCCATCTACCATTTTATTTTATCTCCTTTCGATATTGTCTTCATCCTTATCTTCTTTCGATCGGGTAATTTTCAGTCGCTCGCCTTGATTCGTTTTGCAAAATTCTTCCATCTCCTATTTTATTTTATCTTCTTTCGATACTGTCACCATCTTTATCTTCTTTCGATCGTGTAATTTTCAGTCGCTTGCCTCGATTCGTTTCGCAGGATTTTTCCATCACCTGTCTTATTTCATCTTCTGTTGATACTATTTTTATCTTTGCTATCTTCTTTCGATCGTGTAGCTGTCATTTGTACGAAATTTTGGTTTTTTAATACATGTAGCAGGTATGAGCAACAATTCCAAACACGTTCCTTGATCCTTCGAAATTTCCTATCTTCTTTAAATTCTTCGCTGGAACTTCTCTTTCAAGGGTCATTTCCTTTTAATCAGACTTTACTCCTATTAATTAAACAGTAATGAAGTTTTCCTGTTAGAAAACGAAATTATTCGTTTTAGATTTATTAGAATTATTCATTTCCTGAATTAGAAATCCGACGGTAGATTCAAAGGTCGATCCTAATCACGGAGGACATTCAGGAAGACACATAGCAATAAAAAATCGGCGTTTATAAATTCCTCTTGCGAGCCAGAAAATAACGTGGAAGTAAAATTGGCGGAGAACCTGCTAATGGAATACATTTTACGAACGTTGTGAGAAACAATTTCTGACCAACGTTTCGAGTTCAAGCACATTGAACATCACAAAAGCGGGGAAATACGACGCGCGGAGGAATTTTTCTTTTTTTTTTTTTTTTCTCTTTACGCAAACATTGACATTCATCGTCGGCATAAAGGGAAGCCGTGGATCGCAAAGAAACACGGACCGTAATTAATCAACGCCAGCGGATGAAACTCATTCGAGTGAACTCAATAACCCTGTCAGGGAGAATTAGCCGGAGCGGAGGCACTCCGCGCAAATCGCGCCTCGAACGGATAATTTTTTTCTCTTTCTTTCTTTTTTTTCACGCGAAAGTTAACGTCTTAACTATCTCATCACGAGGGATCTCGTCTCTCGATGTTCCCCGGACGAGACAAACCGAACGAACGCGGAGGAAAGCCCGGTACGCGATTAATCATTTCGTGCGCTGCTTTACCGTGTCAAAATATCCTAGCCTCCTGAGGGAATCGGGAGCGAGGTGGTCAGCCCGCGGCTACAAATTAACAACGGTAATGACGCGTGTGCTTTGCAACGTTCCGTGACGTTTGCAGCAAAAAAACGAAAGAACGAAATAATTTCCAAGATAACACTCTGTAAATCACGAGCGGTTAATAGGGACGAGCTACTGCGACAAAAAGGAAGGTGAGACGATTAATGTTGCCAGAGCGAGAAGCAGGAGAAGTGAGGGAGAGCCCCACGCGAGAGGGTTGAGAAAAAGACGCCGGCGTATGGCCCCGCGGCGTCCGACGACGACCCGTTTAGCGCATTAGCGCGCCGCTTCCGCTTTTACCCTGGGAACCGATCTCTCTCTTCTACCGTCGGCGTTCTACACGAACGCTCCGAACGCTGGCTGGCCTGCCTTCTTGTTCCTCCTCTTCTTCTTCTTTTTCTTCTTCTTGTTCTTCTTCTTCCTCGCCGCTATCACCGCGGTCAATTATCAGCAACCTTGCTCTCGCAGAGTCGCTCGCGTTGCTCGCGGCGGAAGTTGCTGGCAGCGGGATGCAGCCAGCGAGATAGCGGACTGCATGAACGTGTAGAGGATCGGATCACGAGGGTAGCGCGACGAGATCGTCGAACAGGTGAAACACTCGTTCGGCGAAGTACCGTTAGGAAAATCGTCCCTTCGATCTCCTCGGTTCCGGATAAGTGCAAACACACGCGCGCCGTTTTCTGGAATATATACCAAGGAGGGATCAATTATTCCAGCCGATCGAACCGCGAGTTGCGCGACTGAAAGTCGAGCAAGTTGAGCTAAGATCGCGCTGGAGAAGAAGAGAGAATGTCTGACCCGCGCGAAGAAGAACGCTGGAGAAGAAGATAGGTGCTCGAAGGCGAGAGGAAGAAGAAGAAGAAGAAGAAGAAGAAGAAGAAGAAGAAGCAAGCGATGTATACGACTGGACGAGTCGTGTTGTGTCGAGAAGCCGAGTGTGAAGAGAAAGGGAGTGACGAGAAAAGGGAATATACCGGGAAGGAGGTGAAAACAGGGAGAAACAGAGACGGGTGAACATCTCTCTGCTGCCGAGGCAGAGAGCTCTGGGCGGGTTAAAGCGAAGCGTTTAGCTGGCGGTCACGCGAACCTCCTATAAAAATCCGAGCCCCGAGGCTCTCGGACTCGCCGGATGCTCGGCCAGATAGACAGATAATACCGTCTCGTGGCGATGTTACACGCCGTGATCCTGCGCGCTCTCTCCTCTCTCGCGCTCGGCCCTCCTGTTCGCGTTTCTCTACCCTCTGTTGCTGCACCGTGGCGCACAGGTGCGTGCCTGCGAGTCTTTTCCCCGGCTCGGTTCAGCATCCACGGCGCGGTGGCCGATATACGAACAATAAAGAAAACGGACCAACAGGCAACACGTAGACCAGAGAGTTTTTACGAGAGTTTTCGGAGAACGGGGGCAGCCTTCGAGCAATTTGCGAAATAACCAGGGACAATCTTTGGAGGGATGCAATGTCGTTTCGTTCTTCCTTTGCTTTTCCATCTCTTTTCGTTCTCGTTTCTTTCTTTTTCTTTTTCTTTTTCTTTTTTTTTTTCTTATTTTCGATAGTACGTGGGATAATCCTTGTTGTTGATAAATACGTAAATACAGAAAGATTCTTAGATACTACTTTTGTTTCTTTAATTTCTTTTCTTTCTTTTTTTTTTTCCTTTCCTTTGAAACGGCCAGCGATTCGTTGAAGCAAAAACACTAACGTTCGTCGAGCGTTTATCTCTCTCTCTCCGACTGAATTTTTTTTATCGCAGCTGGAGAGATTGAAAGAGATGAGTTTACGCCGCGTTACGCGAATCAAAGACAAAGGCTACTGTCGCGACTTTACAGCGTTTAGCTGCAATGGCCTCGTCGCGTTCACCCCGTGGCTTCTTCTTCTTTTTCTTCTTTTTCTTCTTCATTTCCACCTTCGTCGTTTATCAGCTTTGAGAGCAGAAGCGCGGCAATTTCACGGGTGTCGGCGCGAACGAGTGACAAAACAGCGAATTACCAAGACGGTTTCCACGGTGGCACTTTCAACAAAGAAGCCTGCTTTTGCTCCGCTTGACGTTTCCTGTCACCTACCATTTTTGTCATCCGTCCTCCAAAAGGCATTTTACCTTTCGTTCGACGAAAAGCGTGCCTGCCATATGTATGTCTCTCGAATGCTTTCTACGAATGTAGAATCCTTTATCGAGAATCGATCGTGTCTTGAATGACGACGGTCGAACGAAAAGGGGATATTTTCAAATGTCACTGGAGATGTTCCAGTTTTTTGTTTGATCCTCCAGTCTCTGTTTTCTATCGGTATCTGTCGACGATACGTATGCTAAAAATTTCGACAGAATACTGCCCGACGTGGACAGTCTGGCTATCGAATATCGATAAATCATGAAATTCACTGTACAAATAGCACAAGTACGTGTTTCTTTCTAAAAATGAGAGAAACATTGAGAATATGAACAATATTTGACGAGTTCGTATTTTTATTTACATCTTTCAAAGAGTTTGTATCTTTAAAAGCGTGATTACAGTAATAAAATCGGGGCAAACATTTTCTATTTTATCAGAAAAATTCAGTTTGATTATATATTCTCAAATTTTCATGAATAATCGTACGAATTTCTTAATTTTGCTCTTTTTTTTTATTCGTATTACGATAATTTTAATTTAGTAATTTTAATAATTGGAGCCCTATTTTTTTTTTTAATCATATCACGATAATTTTAACAATTGTAGTGTAATTTTAATTTAGTAATTTTAACAATTGTAGCCCTATTTCTTTTTTTAATCGTACCACGATAATTTTAATAGTCGTAGTGTAATTTTAATTTAGTAATTTCGATAATTCCAGCCCTACTCTCTTTTGATAAATGATGTAATCGTATCACGATAATTTCAATAATTGTAGCGTAATTTTAATTTGGTAATTTCAATAATTGCAGCCCTACTTTTCTTTTAATCGTATTATACGATTTATAATAATTTTATTATAATTTTAATAATCGTAGTGCGTCACCTATAAATTTTAACTTCACCTGAACTTTTTCTTACACACTTGAATCCCTCGATAGGGATCGTCGCCGCCCCATTTCAAATATCACCACGAGCAAAGCCATCTGTACACTCTGTGCACTTAAGTGTGCACACTCGAACGCATGACACCAATCAACGAGTCCGTATTTCCATTTAATTTATTGTCGCACCGTTCGATTCACCGACGTGCATACAGCCAGCCAGCCACTGTCACGCGTGCTTACGCAACGTGTAATCGTCGATGATCGACCGAACGATCCGCAGTCGCTTGATTAGAGGACTCGAAACGCCGCGTATTTTTCGGCGACACGATCGATTGTTTTCTAGCGCGTTGAACAAGAAAAGAAGGAGAACGGAAGGCGGAAAATTGCACCGAGAAATTTACACCGTGAAGCATTCATCATCGACCGACGTGTGATTCGTTTCATTCGATCGTTACGAACTGATCGAACGAAAACTGTGCGTATTATCGTATATAAATCGAAGAAAGCGCTGTGATGATTAATAATTCCAAAAAAAAGCAGATTGAAATTTTATTGGACGTATCGTACCTGTATGTTGGTAATGCGATGACTCTGTATTTTCTTCTTTTTTTGACAATAATGCAATTTTCTAAGGTGATGCACGATACCGTTCTCAGAAATACAAGTCCCACCGAGAATTAACGGTCTGATTTTATATCGACGAGCAAAACTGTACAATTCAGCAATTTTAGACTTTTTTTTTCTTTTTAACGACACAACGCGCACAAATGTACGATCGTTGCGAAGAAACTAATGTCCAGTGTACTGCTAGACATATTAGAATCCAGATTAATGATACAACATTTACAGTATATAATTATACATACTAAACAAATATAATTTATAATTAATAGATATAAATATAAGTACTATATATTTGTAAATATAGGTATAAATATAAATACTATATATTTATAAATATAAATATAAATAAAATTAATACTATAAATATAAATATAAGTACTATAAATATAAATATAAATACTCCAAATATAAATATAAATACTATATATTTATAAACATAAATATAAATATAAATACTATAAATATAAACATGAGCACTATAAATATAAATATAAATACTATAAATATAAATATAAATACTATAAATATAAATATAAATACTATAAATATAAATATAAATACTATATACTTATAAATATAAATATAAATATAAATACAAATATAATTAATAACAAATATAGAAAATATAATAAAATAGTATATAGTAAACTCTTGAGCAAAGAATTGTACTACCGCCATTCAAACTCTATTAATATGAAATCTCCTATATTTCGTATATTTTTCACCGCAATATATTTTCATGTGCTTTCACCTCAACCTCGCCGCAGAAACTCATAGAAACTCGCAAGCCTGATCGTTAGAAATCTAAACGCACCGAGTCGTTCGTACAGCGTGTTGTCTTCCATCGCTACTGAAACAATTCAAAGCTGGCAAATCGGCCACCGAAAGATCGCAATAACGTCGCGCGTCATTCATCTTTCACGGAAGGTTCTCCGCTCGAAGAGGCAAGACAGCAGCCGGGGAACAGGTTGTTATTGATGTGCCTGTAACACGAAGTTTGGGGGTATACCAGGTGTATTAGTTAATAGAGCGAGACTAACGTCTGCATCGGCGTCGAACGCCTCTAGACCCAGCGTGATGCGTGTCTTGACTCACACTTGTTCCTCTTCTCGTTCGATTCCCGCCAGGTAGACCAGGATCAGGTTGAAGAAACTGGATGATCGCCTCCCCCCTCCCCCTTCCGCGTGTGGCCGGACTCGATCGTCGATCGTGTTTCCATCCATCCCTTGACCGGGCCAACAAAAGCTCATCGATAACAGCCTGCCAGTTTTTAGTACCCGGCGACAAGTTCCCATGGCTCTTCCCACGAGGAACACGATACACCTACGCAACGATTATTCTTCAAATCGCCTGAGAAAATGCCGATCGAACCTGGGTAAAAAAGTTTCATCCGCGCGCCGGCACGCCGTCCTCCAGACCAACAGCTTCGGCAGCTCTCGCTGTTGTGTCTCGAGAGACGAGAGAGAAAATCGACGGCTCTCCTTGTGTACACACCTTATGGCCAATTTCGGCTGAGTAATTTGGTGAACGCAGAAAAGATATAATTGTCGTCGCACATGTCGACGCAATTGTGAATATTTATTAATAATTTTCGAGGACAAGAAGTCTCAGCGATAAATGTCCTACATAAATATAATTTCGAACTATAATATAAATATCTTACATAAATATAATTTCGAAATATAATTAAACAAAATTAAATGCAATGAAATATAATTTTCGATCGCTAATCTCCTTGTTGGAATCGAAGTTAACTTGTGTCAAGCTCGCCGAAAATTGGACGATTCTCGAAAATTCTTGGATCCTGAATCTTTCAGTGTGTCGCAATAGTATTTCTGAACAATTTCTGGAACACTCGAAACTTGACGTTTAATGTATCTCGTACTCTCAGAAAATTGTTACTCGTCATTTCGGCGAAACTGTGTCTATCGAGCCTATTATGCTCGAGCTAGCTACAGAATCGCCGACTCGAGAGATTTTTATCGTATCGAGACTTAATTAGCCATTCGGCAAAGACGACGTTCGATCACAGTTTGACTTCACGGGAACCGTCGTCGTGTCGCAAATTGCGAGTCTCTCGCATCATCGTCGGTGTTGCCGCGAAAGGCTGACAACGATCAGCACGCTCGATCAATGTCACTGAAACAACGCCTCCGTCGGCTTCTGCTCTCTATCCGTTCGAAACTATCATTCGAAAACAACGGAGAGAGACCAAGAAACGATCGCGTTAATTTATTCCATTCTCTTCCAAGCGGCCAACTGGAACAGCGGATTAAAATTCGTCCTTGCTCGATGATCGGTAGTCGTCGAAGAACAGAACGAGTCCAAGAACGGTCCGGGGAAGAAAGGGGATGGGGACGACTTCCCACGCGAGCTAACAGTTTTTAATTATTTCGGTAATTTGTGGCCGATCGAGCTCGACGGGATCGAGTGGGTAGCGATATTAAGTATAGGCCTCGCTTCGCGAAAAGAGAGAGATATATGGTCGTACACAGGCGCACGTAGACGCGCGCGAATCTATACGGACGAATCGAGGCGAGGGACTCGAGCGAAACGTGTTTTCACCGGAGAGCAACGATTCCGTCCGTGCTACGGTGTAAAATTAAATGGTGCTCGGGGCCGAGTCTATTTCGGCGAGGGCAGGTAGCGGCCACCGGTAATTACTACCTACGACTTAGGAGCTCAAAGATAAAATGAAAGGGCCCGGACGATTTTCGAAACCGAATTCGCGTCAGTTGTTGGTGTTGTTGTTGCTGGTTGCTATTGCCGTTCCTCGCCGTGCTGCGCCCATCGTGCACCCAGCGTGCATCCCCTCCCTCCCCCCCCCACCCTCGCGGTCCAGAACCACCGCGGTTTTGTTCCTTTTCCGGTTCGACGTGGGTCGCGTGAGCGACTGGTCCATCTTTCTTCTCTCTTTCTTTCTTTCTTTCTTTCTTCTTCTTCTTCTGTTTTCTTCTTCTTTTCTTTTTTTTTTTTTTTGCATCGCGTTGGGTGGATCTCGACGGTCATCGAAGATGGGACGATTGATCTGCCGTGAACATTGTTACGGAGAAACTTCGTTAAGTTTCGATCCGGTGGTTGACTGGACTCTCCGCGACGCGGAGAGATTAGTCGATTGAGGATCAAATAATATTTCTAGTGAAACGTTTTATTCGTTAAAATAACAGCGACGTGTAAGAATTGAAAGATTGAAATATAAAATAATAGTATAGACATGTAAAAATTGTAGGATTGAAATGTGAAATAATAGTGACGCGTAAAAATTGTAGAATTGAAATGTAAAATAGAATCGACATATAAAGTTTGAAATATAAAATAACAGCGACGTGTAAAAAATTGAAAGATTGAAATATAAGACAATAGTGACACGTAAAAATTGTAGGATTGAAATATAAAATAGAATCGACATATAAAAATTGAAATATAAAATAATAGCGACGTGTGAAAAATTGAAAAATTGTAGGATTGAAATATAAAATAAAATCGACGTATAAAAATTGAAATATAAAATAACAGCGACGTGTAAAAAATTGAAAGATTGAAATATAAAACAATAGTGACACGTAAAAATTGTAGGATTGAAATATAAAATAGAATCGACACATAAAAATTTAGACATAAAATAACAGCAACGTGTAAAAATTGAAAAATATAAATATAAAATGACAGCGACGTATAGAAATTGAAAGATTGAAACGTGAAACAACAGTGGCACGTAAAAATTGAAAGATTGAAATATAAAACAACAGCGACGTGCAAAAATTGAAAAATTGGAATACAAGGTAACATGTAAAAATTGAAAAATTGAAATAATAAAAATTCGCAGATCAACAGCAGGAGATTAAATATAACACGCTACATTGTCCTGCTTAAAAAAAAAAGCGATTCGATCTTTTAACTTGAATGGCATTTCCCCCGAATTAAAAAATTTGGAAAAAATCGCACGCCATTGAATCGAAGCCTCCCAGGGTTCGACCGTGTTGTTTCCCTCGTTTCAATCGCGCCGCGATCGTTGAAACAGTTCCTCGTTCGCCGATTTCCTGAATCACCGCAGGAACAGAGGTTGTACCCGGTGTTCCGTCACCGGTTGATTTGTATACCTCCCGGGCACGTTTCAGAGTATATCAGAAACGTAACTGGAGCTCGCTAATTAGCATCGGTGAATGACGATAATGGTAGTTTCATTGATCCATCCCCATAACGAGTCGCCAGCCGGTTAGCTGGTTTTTCAATTAAGATATTAAAGCGCGGCGCATTTTACGTAATTGCGTCCAGCCCTGATTAAGCATTTACATAATTACAGTATATATTCCGCATTATAAACGATCCATCCGCCCTTCCGCTTTGTACGCGCTAATGAGATCGCCGATAACAATTAGCCCTCGTAAACGAACGCGTCCCCTCCCCTCCCCGTGCGCCGTTTCCCCTCGATTATCGGCAATGATTCGCCGCGTTTTCGACAGTCATCCTGTTATTAAGGCGTCTGATCGAACGCCGACGAGAGAAAGAGGAATACGGTTTTATCGATAATCCATTCCCATGAGTCGCTTGCAACCGGTTTCGTTCCTGACGCGATCCATCCTCCACGACCTCCTTCCTCTCTCTCTCTCTTCCATCTCGAGTGCTCAATTATTTCTAGGAAGAACCTCAGCCATTTAATATTGTCTCGGAGTCCGTGGAAGCCGATCCAGACAATCCCAAATTAATTCCTCTCCGCGACAGGAGCTCGAAATCGATCGCTGATCGTTACTTTTAGCGAATTTTATTGAAAGAATCTTGTTAACTCGAAATATCGACCATTTTTTAATGAGGAAAAATTGAGAGGGCGATCTCGTCGGGCTGCTGTTAGAATTTTCATTCGTCAAATTAGAAATTCAATCCTCATGATTGGAAGTAGCTTTAATTTTCGTCAGGTGCGGCGTAGCGTTCAACTTGTACAGCGTTCGTTTATAATGTTAGTAAATGCGATTCTCCCAGTATTCATTCGTGTTTAATTACTCAATATCAGAGCCTTCTGCTGCAACATTATAACTCAAACCGAGTACCCAGTATTTCGAAACCAAACACGGAGTATTTGAAGATCAATCGAAAGGAAATTCTTCCTATCGAACGATATGTTTGCTTGGCCTGTGACAAATCGGAGAATAAAAATTCTAAATTGTATCGTCAGTGCCTAACTCTCCGAGGATGAGAGGACAAATTAATGAACCGCAATGAAAGAAAGAAAGAAGACAGGTCGAGTATAGAAAATCTTTCGAGGATAGAAAATTCCATGAGAACCGACCGGGAATGATGCGATAGGCTTGTTTCTCAGTATGCGTTCCGCCGAATTTTATCGGTCGAATGAACTATTCGTATTAACTCCCGCGATGTTCGACGCCCCGAGGTATGGCTCGCTGCACCTTGGCTATGCGGAAAGGAAAGGAAAAGAAAGGAAAGGAAAGGAAAGGAAAGGAAAGGAAAGGAAAGGAAAGGAAAGGAAAGGAAAGGAAAGGAAAGGAAAGGAAAGGAAAGGAAAGGAAAGGAAAGGAAAGGCCTGTTCTCCTGCGAATCAGCACACAGACAGCAAAGAGAAACGGCTCATCCTCGTCGAGAGAGGCCCGGCCAACTCGTAACAAGTCACGAGCAAAGGTGTATACGCGTCGACGGCCGCGATAATGCTCGCAGAAGGGAGGCCTTGTGTTCAACTTGAACGCCAGTTACAACCTAAAACGCGCTCTCGTGCACCAGGTGTCCAGAAATCAATCTCGTGACAAAATTACTCACCCTCCTTTCTTTCCTCGTACCAGCGATCGATCGCTCTTTTTTTTTTTTTTTTTTCTTCATCGTCATCCTTGGTGGTCGGCCAATATGGCGGCATTTTTAGTATGGGTGCGTTCAAAACTTTCTTGTCCAAGAAAGTAGCCAGTTTCGAGGATTCGAACCTGCCGCAAATTTCTTTCGTGATCCAAAATTTGGGATTCGGGGTGAGGAAAATGTATAAAATCAATGGATCCTTTGTTAATTAGTATACTTTGTTTCAACAAAAAGAATAAGAAAATGTAGATTAAATCTGGAAAGAGTATCTTTTGGTTTAATCTGAAATCAAAATTTAATTTAATTTATTAAATTTTATAATTAATATTTAATTTAATCAATTTTATTCTTGAGAAATTTGAGATTTCTGTACGTTGTTACATTCTTGTTTAACCATGGCCAATAGAAATTTGTTAATAAAAGTGTTAATTCCAATTCTTCTTACAAACTGCAAATTCTTCTTCGCAGAATGAGATCAATGCACTTTAAGTTTACAAAACTCTAGACTCGAGAGTTTCGTGATGTTTTAAAAATCAGTTTCGAACCCGTCCCTGATCTTTTAGCATAAAGCCAAGCCCCCACTTGATTCCTCGAGTCTTTTTAATTCCTTCAGATAGTAGCTTAAATTATGAACGAGTATATTTCCTTGATATTTTCACGAGTTCTTTCTCTCGACAATTAAAATTATAGTTTTGCAAGAAAGTCATCGTTTCATCACTTTATTGCAATGCAAACTAAGGGTAAGAGTACTAAAATAAATAATATAAAAATAAATATAAATAAATAATAAATAGATAATAAATATAATATAAAAATAAATATAAAATATAATAAATATATAAATAAAATATAAATATAAATAAATAATAAATAGATAATAAATATAATATAAAAATAAATAATAAATAGATAATAAATATAATATAAAAATAAATATAAATAAATAACAAATAGATAATAAACAATAAATGATACAAAAAATCTGAAAATCCATAAAATAACAAAGAATCTAGTTCAACCATTAATAATTAATAATTCATTCAACTATTCCGTAGTACAAACGTTATAATCAAATCGATGCATCGACTACGAGCCGTGGTACGAGTATTTCCAATTCTTCCAGTCTCAGAAAAGATCCCTCGAGATCCGATTCGACGAGCACATCCATCCATCCATCCATCCATCCATCCAATAGAAACCATCTTGGATAACGTCTTTCTCTGGAGAGATGTGTTTTAGAAGCTGTCCCGCGGTGTAACAAGAAATCGCAACTTGCGAACGTCCGCTTCGAAAAAGCGCGGTAATTTCAGTTCGCAGAGACAGACGATAGCTCCGACGAAGTGGAAGGTTTTAAGTAGCTAGGCCGGAGGTAGTTGACACTTTAATGACTGATGCAGCGCTTTCCTCGCATGCGTTCTCCGTGCATCGTTTTTTCTTACGCATTTAACCGGTTGCAGCGTTAATGCTTGTTTATATTACGGTACCATCGGTCGTGATCGTGCGTGCACTCTCGCACACGAAAGCCCGACGAGAAAAATCGCGGACAAGACCTGGCTCGTTTCTCTATCGACCACCTCGTTCTACCAACTCCCGTTGTCGAGACTTCCGACAATCGGTTTGACAGTCACTAAACGTTCCCTTAGAGCGGATTAATCTTTCATCGACGTTTCATGCCACGAACGATCGATGGAGAACGAACGTGTGTGAGAGTCGTGCACATTGCCAGAAGAAGTGCATGTTTTATTACGTTAAACAAACGTTTCATTGGTAATTTAGATCTAACAGTGCTCGATACGGACGAGTAAAGTTGGAGAATAAAATGAAACTTACATAAACGTGCATGCTCGATTGTTCCTCGACTGTATTGAAAAACGAAAAATTTCAATTTTCATGAACTTGAGCGTTTACTCTTAAAGTTCTGAATCTTTCTTTCTCTCTTTTTTCTCTCTCACGTCTGACGGACCACACGTATCTCGTGAAAATATCTAGAAAAATGATTCGTTGAACGAGATTATGCGTTTAAGGGTCAAAGAATAGGATTGCAGAATACGACCAAGAGAGGGAAGGGGGAATAATGTTACCGAAAGAACAATGGGCCTCGCAAAGGTGAAAAATAAGCTGTCGCGCAATTGACCTAATAACCATGAAAGCGAGCAGCGATTGTTCCGACGTCGAGAGGCGATGCAACGATGGGAAGCGGACGTTAATACGAGGTGTCCACCTTTATTACACCTCTCGACAGCGATGCGAGACTTCAATTATCCCCGGGTGATGACCGAGACCCCCGTCCATGTGAGAAAACAGCCTCTTCCCGATGCTCGAGCATCGTGCAAAGACACGAACGTCTCTTCTATCCAGGGATGTATTCTTCGAACAAAACTCGAAACGTAAAAATCGTGAAAATACAGTGAGTCTTTCTGTAGAGAAATTTAAAAAATTTACTCGGGGGGGGGGGGATGTCAAACTCTAAATTTCAGCAGAAATTTGATCGACAGCAAACAGTATTGACACTCTGTGTAAATTTTCGTTATTCCAACCCATCGAAGAAATTTACAAGACTCTTTTGTATTGCGTTATTTGCGCGAATTCGAGACGTAAAAATAGAGACGTGAAAATATAGTATAATTTTTAGTAATAATATAGTATAATAATATTAGTATAATTATTATTTTATATAATAGTATTTATTTATAGTATATATTTATTTATAAAAATATACTTTATATGACCTATTATTAGTATTATTATTACTTTATATAATATTAGTATAATTAGTATAATTAGTATTATAGTATAATATATTACTAATAATATAGTATTTAATAACGTAATATAATTATTGCTACAGAGAAATCAAAAAACTCTAAATTTGATCGACAGCAAACAGTTAATTAAATTAACTCTCTGTGTAAATTTCTATTATTCCAACCCATCGAAGAAATTTACAAGACTCGTCAGTACCTCTTTTATATTATAGAGACGTGAAAATATATTATAATTTTTAGTAATAATATAGTATAATAATATTAGTATTATAGTATAAATATTATTTTATATAATAGTATTTATTTATAGTATATATTTATTTATAAAAATATACACTTTATATGACTTATTATTAGTATAATTATTACTTTATATAATATTAGTATAATTAGTATAATTAGTATTATAGTAAAATATATTATTAATAATATAGTATTTAATAACATAATATAATTATTGCTGCAGGGAAATCAAAAAACTCTTCAAAAAATTTCAGCGAAAATTTGATCAATAGCAAAATTTAGATTCTAAATTTTCATCATTCGTTAGCCCGTTAAAACGTCTGAAGAAATTCTGCGAGACACCGGTCAATACCTCTGTCGTGCAAAAATTTTCCATCTATACCAGCGAAAATTCTTTTCGACGAAACTTTGTACATACTTGTCGGAGCAACCGAGTTCAACGACGAAGGAATCAATGACACGCAACTGGAATTCCGGTGAAACGAAGACGGTCGATTGAAAAAGAATCGGGCGAAACTCTAACGGGACGTCTAATCGTCCCAATTAATCCGACATGAGAGAAGCGGATCACGCGTTGGCGCGCATAGTTGAACGATCGAACGAGGCTTACGTCGCGCCCCGTGAGAAAGCGAGATCCTCCGAGATCCGGGCCCGATCGACTGCTAAAAATTCCAGCCCCGTTTCTTCCTCCTCCTCCTCCTCCTCCTCCTCCAACGACGACGACGAATATATGCCCATCCGTACACACGTACGACGTATACGTATCATCGAACGTATACTGCCAGTTTTGAAGTGGGGCCGTGTTCTTCCGTGTCGGCGGTCTGAAAAGCCATCTCCGCCGCAGCGGGCAATTTCACGTCGGCACGTGAGCCGACTGTGCAAACTTTGGCCACGCAAACGCGACGCACCCTCCCCCCCTTGTGTGTACCGTGGCCACGGTCGTTCACGGTTTTCAGCTGCTTTCGGAGGCAACGGGTTACTCCGGAGGCGAGTGCCTCCAGAATAAGTATGCTAAGTAGGCTAATAAAACGACAAAAGGAGAGAAAGAGAGAGAGAGAGAGAGAGAGAGAGAGACGGTTGTTACACTGCCGGTCTGGTCAAACAACAGGCCGGAAACACACGGGCTCCCTTGGACCAAGGGAAGCGAGCCTGTCGTAAATGACGACGATGACCGAACGCAAACGCACGCTGCTCGTTTTACGACCGCGACACACTACTCTCCCGTGTGCCTGCACGCTCGATTGATATATTCCCCGCGAGAAGAAAGGCTCGACGACGTTAACGGATATTGCTGGAAGTCAGTGTGCGTATTATCGGACTTCAGCTCGGCTAGACCTTGCCGAGGATCTCCCTGGCGTACAGGCTGTCGCGTTCTATTCTATGAAGCTGATTGCGCGACTGATCTGGGAAAAACGCGTGGAGCAAAAGTTTGGCAGTATTTTTCAAGAGAGAGGTGTCTTGAACTTGGTTGTAACTCGACTCGAACTTGGATGTAGATTGTCTCTATGTTAGGAAAGTTAGAGTTTTGCAGGTTGGTCGAGCAAACTGCTCGAAAAAGTGAAACTTGTATCGTATAATAAACACGCGTTGAGAGTCCAATTCGCCAGATAGGTAATCGTGAAACTTGCGCTGATATTTCGCGAATATTCAACTGGAATTTTGAATCGTTACCACCATCAGGAATCAGTCCTGTCAATCCATCTATCAAAAACGGGAGATTCCTGAATTGATATCTGATATCAGTCTCAGGATCACCTCATGGAGCAATGATTTCGCTGCAATTCGAATTCATAGTACGCAACGTAACGTAAACGTACAGACGAAACCGATGGAAAAGAAGAGATCGCTGAACAAACGGGGCACCGTGTGTACACACATTCCTGACTAGCCCCGGCAATATGTTGGAAGCGATCGGAGAAATTCCAACCGAAGATTCATCATTGAGCAAACTACCTATCCGCGGTAACGATAATGCGAGGACACGTTTCGTTTTAACGAAGATTCCTCGCTCGATGGAAGGGAACCGGCCAGCATTGTGTCGCTTGCACGAGGGAGCATCTCCTTGATGGCTCCTCCATTTCCCGTGCGCCGCAGCCGGACATTATCCGTGATTTACTCTTCAATTTCCGCGAGATTCATCCTGGCAGCCCTCTCTCTCTCTCTCTCTCTCTCTCTCTCTCTCTCTCTCTCTTTCTCTCTTTCTTTCTTTCGCCCTTCTACCACGGTGATCGCACGAAACCGCAGTAGCTCTCGGTACCAGCAACAGCGAAAATGTCACTCGCGGGACGCGGCGTTATATAACGTAGCAGGAAGCGCGTCGTGGAAAGCAAAGGCCAGCAGACGATCCTCCGCGCGCTTTCTACCTTCGATCTTACTCTTACGGTAATTACACACAGGCCCCGGGGGCTTGTTCGTGTGTGTATGTGTGTGTGTGTGTGAGTGTACGTGTGCTCGTTCGCTCGTCGATGCAATTACAGGTACAGGGTGTCTTTGTTGTTTCAAATGATAAACGACGAGAACACATCCTTGTGGCCTTAAATTTTATGACGTGACAGTGAAATCAGAAGGATTCCGTGGTTCGAGATAAGATGGAGAATTTGAACGAAATTGAGGCTTGCTTTTCAAAACATGTCTTAATATATATATATATATAAAATATAATATAAAAATAATATAATAATATAATAATAATATAAAAATAATAATGAATATATATAAAATATTATTTTTATTATTATATATAAAATATATATAATAATATAAAAATAATAATAAATATATATAAAATATATATAATAATAAAAGTAATATGTATATAATGTATATATAACATAATATAAATATAATATATACGATATAATATAATATAAATATTGTGTATATACTTATATATGTACAATTTCATTATATCATATACATATATATATATGTACAATTATATGTGCACTTTCATATATATATAACAATAATGAAATTAGAGGTTTCGTTTTTGAAAAAGTCGAATTGAAAAACTTTTCAACTATAATATATATATATATAATTCCATTATTCTTGGTTTCCTTCTTATTTCAATCATAGAATCTTTCTGAATTTAGGACCACGATACATAATCACCATTTCGAATTGACAATCACGAATCTCAACGAATCAGTCAGCTTCTTATACAAAATTACTCGACACATTTCCCTGTTTCTTTAAATATAATAATTGGAAATCATTAACATATTGTTCCCCTCGTATTTCGTATTTTTAATACCGTTTATATACCTATTCTTTTGACATTCTTTGATCGAATATCGACTGACTGACTGACAAAGCTCGGCTAAACTCTGCGACACTCTATAGACACACGTACACTCCCGTCCATAATTCACCGGACACTTGCTTATTTTGATCTAAACAGTTAGATCACAGATATACTTTTCCGGATTAATTTTATTATACAAGCTTGTTATATGTACTCTATTTACTCTATTTTGTAATAACACTTGAAAACAAAACTGATATTTAACGTGTATCGTCTGAATAAATATTTCAAAGTATATGAAAAATATGTGTATATATTTAAAAAATCGAATCGATGTATTTTGGGATGAATTGGACAGAAGCCTTCAGAAGTGTGTCCAAAATTAAAAAAAAATATTTATGGAAGAAATTAAAAGAAGCGCGGAAAGAAATTCATTCCGAAATATTGTTAAAATTAAACAAAAGTATGCCACAATTATTTCTGGCCTTCATACTTGAACAAAGATATAAGATACATTATATACAACTTGGCAAGATTCTATATTCATGTCATATTCTATACGTCAAACTGTTTTATATGTCAAAAATCTTACCAAATTGTATATAATGTATCGAACATCTTTGTACAAATATGAAGGCCAGAAATAACCATGGCACACTTCCGTTTAATTTTAATAATATTTCGGAATGAATTTCTTTCCACGCTTCTTCTAATTTCTTCCATAAGTCTTTTTTTCTTTTATTTTCAACACATATCTGAAGGCTCCTGTCCAATTCATCCCAAAATACGATCGATTCGATTTTTTTAAATATATACACATTTTTTTCATATACTTTGAAATATTTATTCAGACGATACACGTTAAATATCAGTTTTGTTTTCAAGTGTTAGTACAAAATAGAGTAAATAGAGTACATATAACAAGATTGTATAATAAAATTAATGAAAAGTACATCTGTGTTCTGTTTCGATCAAAGTAAGCAAGTGTCCGGTGACTTATGGCCAGGAGTGTACATATATAAGTATACACACGCAGACGTATAAATATAAATGTACGTTCAGCGCACGGGTATGTCGAATGCGCGTATACTCGATGCATTCGAAATCGATAGGCACGAAGCGCACGTAGAGAGCCGTGTTTCGTAACCGGCAGACGAAAGGAAGACTTCTTCGTCGTCGAAACGAGACGATTTCGTGCCGCTTTTATTGTTAATCGTACGCGGGCAAAAGCGAGAGGCCGATGTAAATTTGCCACGGGTTACGGCATCGGCATCGGTTGCGCGATTCGCCGCGCAATTTTGTGACCGTGATCGGGAAAGTATGGACTTTCGTGCGGAGTATAGCTGTGCGCAGCCAATCTACACAGACGCTGATCGAAATGAAATTTCTGGCAAGACAATCGAGTCGGATTGAGAAACGAATTTTCTAAATGAATGGAGCTACATATATTGTGAAATTTCATATGGCTCGAGATTCCTTTTTGGAATAATTTTGAAGTATAGTAAATATTGAGTTTAGTTGGACTTTGGAACAATGGAACAACAGAACCTATCTATTTTCTTTTTTTTTTTTTTTTTGCAACGTGTTTAAAAGACACGGATATTTTTTTAACTAATCTATTTCAATTATCATCATTTAAGTCGCAATGATATGTAGAATATTGTATTAAATATTATTCTTGAAACAGTTTCCGAGGAACATAAATTTTCTACGAAATCGAACTTCTGACTGAATGTTGTATTATTATTATTGAAATTATATCAAAATTATTATTAAAATATTATTATAATAGAATTATAAAATTATCAAGTAGAAAAGTACAACATCCGCAGGATACTTTTAGAGAAACAATTTTTCGCAAAATAGAATCTCGCGCGAGGGACAAAGTACAAGAATGAAAAGGGAAACAGGGAGCGCATCGACGAATAGATAAAGCGAACACGGTTTCGAAATTGCTCGACTTTTTCCAATGAATCGGCTGGAAGTTAGCGGAGCGTTCGTAACAGACGCTCGAGAGGCCTTTCGCCTTCTGAGGCCGCGGGCAGACTTCCGTTTTTCACACAGCCAGAGCTGGAAAATCCAGCTGTTTTATTATGCCCTATAGAAAGAGTCGGGACGAAATCGCGCTGCGTTTAATGCCGATCGTTTTCTCCCCGTAACGAGCCCGATAAATTCGCAGTCGGTATCGAGCGGAAAAACGGCCACTGGATTAATGTGAACGCAATTGATGCAGTTCTAAATGCGCCGTCAGTGGTCTAAATGTCAAGACGTGAAAGAGACAGAGACTAGAGAAATCAAAACGTAAAGTATGGCGAGTTAGCTGGAATCCCTTTCGATTATCCATTGTCCTGATTTGACGATCGGTTCAAAGATGTTAATTTCGTGAACGATTGTCTAGTTTATCTAACAATTGAAGGAAATATTTTTCCATATACACACTGAGAAATAGAAAATTACTTGACTGAGAAGAATTTTGTCCTTTCCAATAATTACAATAATCGATAATTATGTATTCGATCGAAATATAATTATTCTATTGAATTATAGCATGGCTCAGAGTATGATATTAATTTTAATCTTATGCGACGAAGTAAAATTTCAATTTTAATGTAATTTTTGTTGATCAGATTTTGTTAAACGAATTGAAGAACTGAAATATAGTGGAAAAGTGTTCGATGTAGATAAATTATTATGTTAGTGTGGTTAGGTTTTCTTCATTCTGAATATTAATATGTGAGACATCATTTTGTACAATTAGTTTGTGAAATTTCTAAGAGCCAGTATACGTAGGCATTTAGATTTTAAGAGAAATTAAGAGTGTTGAACGATGAAAATTTGTTGGGATGATTAGTTTTAGTGTAGCCACGCTAGTACATATTAAATATCATAAAAAATTTATCGTACCGTTTTTATCGTTCCAATGTTAGAAAAATGGCCAAGCTACATATTAAATATCATTAAAAAATTTATCATACCCTTTTTATCGTACCGATGTTACAAAAATATAATATGTACAATTAGTTTGTGAAATTTCTAAGAGCCAGTATACGTATGCATTTAAATTTTTAACAAGTAATGTTAAATTATATTTAAATTCAGCAATATCTTGGAACATGGATCTAAGAAATTAAGAAATTAAGAGTGTTGAGCGATGAAAATTTGTTGAAAAGGGATGACTCGTTTTAGCCACGTTAGTACATATTAAATATCATAAAAAATTTATCGTACCATTTTTATCGTTCCAATGTTAGAAAAGTGGCCAAGCAACATATTAAATATCATAAAAAAATTTATCATACCGATGTTAGAAAAATATAATATGTACAATTAGTTTGTGAAATTTCTAAGAGCCAGTATACGTATGCATTTAAATTTTTAACAAGTAATGTTAAATTATATTTAAATTCAGCAATATCTTGGAACATGGATCTAAGAAATTAAGGAATTAAGAGTGTTGAGCGATGAAAATTTGTTGAAAAGGGATGATTTTAGTGTAGCCACGCTAGTACATATTAAATACCATAAAAAGCGCTCCGTTTTTATCGTACCGATGTTAGAAAAATATAATACAACTCGAATTTAATTCTGATTTAATTTAATTTTTGTTGACAGGCGACGAACGCGAGCGGATTCTTCGAGGTGCAGATCCTCTCGCTGACGAACAACAGGGGCACCCTGGTGGACGGTAGGTGTTGCGGCGGAGGAAGCGATGGCGGAGCAAAGGGAGAACTACCACCGTGCACGACACCGTGCTCGACAGCCTTCTGGCTCTGTTTGAAAGAATATCAATCGAACGTCACTGCCATCGGCTCGTGCAGTTTTGGCAACGTATCTAGTCACGCCCTCGGCCAGAACACCTTCACCCTCAGCGAACCTGTCACCCTGCAACTTCATTTCACCTTCCGATGGACGGTGAGTATGCTTGACACAACCTTGCTTGCTTATCGAGACAAACCACAGCGGATGGACAAAAGTTTTAGATCTCCAAAGATGAGAGATCTACGAGAATCCACGTGAATAATTTCAAAATGAATCACGCGGTTTCACGAAACCTTGACGAGAGAAAATATTTAACCTCCATTACGTTTTTTGAAAACAAACACGCGTTTCTCTCTCTCTCTCTCTCTCTCTCTCTCTGTCTCTCATTTCAGCGTCGAATTATCATAAACGGCATAATGATATTTTCTTAAGCGAAAAGGCGAACGCGCCCGAAAGTGTGAAACACTCGAGCACCATTTACCTGTTGTAGGCAGGAATATTCAAAATATGTTTCGTCCGTATTTTACGATTATTCGTAATAGTATCGTCGGTAGAATTTTTGTCCGACGAAGAATAATCGCAATTACAAATTCTGAACAATTATGGTTGAGAGTTTTGGGGTTTCTTGCCGGTAGCGAACATTTTTACTTGAGAAGTGAAATGACTTGCTCCAAAACTCGAAACTCGTGTCCAGTTACGATTCAAACGATCAGCGTATCTAGTGTTCAAATAACGTGACGAAATTTGACAGTTTTTTTTTTTTTTTTTTCTTTTTAAGAAACAGGCACAGCGTTACACAACGATATTTTCGTTCTAAACTCCTCGATCGCGATATCGCAGCACAATTTTCTGTGCTTAACGCTTACCCTTGAAAAACACGGTGTGCACGTGTATTTGCTTTCCGTATATTTTTTTATTGCGCGTCCCCATAATTGAATTAGCCCGGGGCAGTGCTAAATGCTCGAGGACCGCGTACAGAACGCGTGAACCTAGTCGCTCTCGTGGAGGAGAGAAACGAGTGGAAGTGAAACGAAAGGAGAGAGGAAAGATCGTTCACGGGAAGGACGCAATTTAAGGGGTCTCTGTTTATGCGCGGACCACTCGATGAGAGGGCACGGAACGAGGAAAAGAGGGAACCACGCCGGACCCACCCTTTGTCGCCCTGGAAGAAACGGACCCCGGGCATGGGCCCTCTTAGAGCCTCCACGAGCGAGTTATGAAATATACAAACACGCTGGCGTTCTTCAAATAATCCACTAGTGACCCGTGCCTTTGACTGTCTGCGTGCCAACTCGTGTACCTCGCGAGTTTTGATGCACACAAACACTCACGCACGTACGTAGACACGTACAAAAGGAGAGCTGCGTGTCTCGATTTGGTCCGTTAGGTTTCCAGTGGAGGGTCCTTGACGTATACGTTCGGCCGGTGTGTATACCTCTTGCGCGCGGAAACACGTCGTCATGGTTGCTCTCGAGGATCTTCGGAGGATCTCTTCGGTGCCACTCGTCGAAATCGGCCGTTCGTCTCGACGTAATTACGCTCGACAGCCGCCTGACCTGCGCCTGGCGACACATCACGTGGGTGGAATGTTGGCAATCGCTTGCCGGAACCCTTCTGCCGCTGCTGTTGCTTGTGCACGAACATGTCCACGGCTTTACAGCTTTTCAATTACGCGAAAATATATTACCGAGGTCAAGTGCTTCCCTGGTTAATGATTGGAAAGTGGCTGCTACTTGTCAAGCGACCATGTTTTCACCAATTAGCAGCACATTCTTCTATTCTCAGTTCCATAAAGTTCACGCTCCGAAAATTACGGAAGAACATTGTTTGATGTTGATTAACCTCTCGCGGTTTAATTAACTTTTTCTCCCAAGTTGCAACATTTTCTCAATTTTATATATATTTAAACGTAACCCAGGCAAAACAAATGATAAGTCTATTACTTTCTGATCATTTCTGTCCGGCGATATCATACCGACGAGTTCGAAAGGAAAAGAAAGCGACGAATTTATTGTATACGGTTCGGTCACTCGTTATGGTCTGCAATCAGTTGCCAGCGCAAGTGATAAAACAAACCTTAACCTTTTGCGCTGGAATGACGTGCACGTCGAGAATATTTTTGTTCCAAAATTGTAATATTTTCTCGGCTTTCAGTATATTTAAGTAAAACAAAATAGGCAAAACGAAGAATAAATTTATTACTTTTCAATAATTTCTATCCAGTGATATTACACCGACGAATTCAAAAGGAAAAGAAAGCGACGAATTATTGTGTACGGTTCGGTCACTCGTTATGGTCCGCAATCAGTTGCCAGCGCAAATGGTTAGCCTCTAGCACTGGTATGACGTGCCACGCACGTCGAAAATTTTCTTGTCGCAATATTATCTCAGCTTTAAGTATATATAATTATAATTCCGGTAAAACAAATAATAAATTTATAACTTCTCAATAATTTATATCCAGTATTATCATATCGACGAGTTTAAAGAGAAAGCGACCAATTATTGTATACGGTTCGGTCACTCGTTATGGTCCGCAATCAGTTGCCGTTAACCTCTTGCGCTGTAACGACGTGTTATGCTCGTCGAGAAATTTTTCCCAAGTTGCAACATTTTCTCAGTTTTATGTTATATTTAAACGTAACCCAGGCAAAACAAATGATAAGTCTATTACTTTCTGATCATTTCTGTCCAGCGATATCATACCGACGAGTTCAAAAGGAAAAGAAAGCGACGAATTTATTGTATACGGTTCGGTCACTCGTTATGGTCCGCAATCAGTTGCCAGCGCAAGGGGTTAACGAAGAAATACCTCCAAAGTTCTCCTTTGTTCTTGGCAATACATTATCCCAGCTTCTCTCTGTCTTCTTGCTTCAAAAATCACGTGTCGTTTGTCGTCTCGAAGAAAGGGAAGAAAGAAACGACTGGAAAGAAGAATTCCGTCGTCGGAGAGGTCTCTAAGCGACTGGAACTGGAATTGGAATTCCACGTAACGACCGGCCGATAGAGGAGCAACAGACCGGAAATCCTTTGGATTCGATGGCTCTCGCGCGCGCCCCGCGTCGACAAAGGAATCGGGTCTAGAAATTTGCGATCTACGTCGCGATACAATGGCCCCGGTGCAAGTCTTTTCTCCAACGAAGCGGCTTGGAGAGGGGGGGAGTGGGTCCCCCGGCAGGTATTGTTGCGAAATTGCCTGCCTGCCCGCCCCGGCAGAGATTCACTCGGCTGCCTCTCAACGATTTCGAGAATGAGAACGAGAGGCCGCCGTTTAGTAGGAGCGCCGGAGCTCTAAATGAGATTTCGCGCGATTCAACCACGAAAAGGAACGCGCGATCCTCTTACAACGCGCGGTGAAAGTGGCTTCTTTTGCGAAAAAGCGAAAGGTCGTGTCAGAAGTTGCTGAAATTGGAATTACCATGCTTGCGTGTTTACACTCTTGTTGGACTGAATTGGCAAAATTATGACAGCGACTATCTAGTTACGACGTCTCTGTTTTCTCAAAAAGTTCCAGTCAGATATTCCAGTAATATATACGCGGCGGTTGCGTGAAAAATTTTCCCCAAGCAGCGCGTCATTCGATGAGATATTTCGAGAGCCTAGAGACTCGCGGATAATCCTTCGCTCGGAGGAGCGAGTACCGCGTATCAACTCCGTGGTCGAGACCACGTTTAAGACTATAGTCTTGCAGCTAATAAGCACGCCACTCGATACCGGTTACCAGCAAAGAAAGAAACAAACAGGCACGTACGTACGTATGGTATACCTATGTACGTCTGGCATGGCGGATAATCGTCCTTCGACTTTCTCCGTTTGCGATTTCAATAGCGGCGTAAAGGGGCATGCATAAGAAGGGGGTACACCATCGCCGCCGCCTTTTCAGCGGTAGCGTAATGGCAACAGGAAACGAATCTCAACGGAGATGAGAGTTAGCCGAGCTTTTGCACAATCCTCTGCCACCGACGTCTGTGTGTCTCCCGAACGAGACGCCACGTTTCGCATCTTTCCTTTCTCCAGCCAACACGCTGGAACGGAGTTTCTATCTATCCTCCTTCTCGTCTCTTCTCCCGTCCCTACGTGTTCCTCACTGCATCTTTGTCCATTCGACAGCCTCCCCAGTATCGCTTTTCCCGCTCCTTTCGTCGCGAGCGTTCGCTCTTTCCCACACCTCGGTCCCTCGCGTGAGATCACGGCTGGTTGGAGATCGCGATCTTCCATCGATTTTCGTTTTCATCGCGCATGCACACACGCGACGACGAGTCGCGAATAAGGTGGCCCGATGGTTTATTCTTGGCACAATACCCGCGTCTTCCGCGGCCACCAATGTGGGCGCCTCTATCAATGATGTGACGTCACAGTCGCCTGGGCCCACGTGGACCTCACCGAGCATTGTGTCGGCTGAATTAGCGAGCCGCCGGCTCGACGTGTTCGCTTTGCTCGAGGGTGGCGAGATTGAAAACTGCTGGATGATTCAATTGGACGTTCGCTGGCCAAGGAATACATAGGCAGCTGGTATACAACATCCTCAACATGTAGCACGAGTATCTTACACGAGTGTGTCTCCACTCGGTATTCTGTATTTGGATACTTGCAAATTTCACCATGATAGGTATATAATTTGACATATAATTTTTTTTAGGTTCTGATTTCACATAGCACCTAATTTTTTTTAAGTCTCTGATTTTATCCGATTTTATCCAACTACGTAGTTGGTAGATATCGACGAGAATTATTATTCTGTATTTGGATACTTTCAAATTTTACCATGATAGGTATATAATTTAGCATGGTTACCTAATATTTTTTTAGGTTCGTCTCTGATTTTATTCAACTACGAAGTTGGTAGATATCGATGAGAATTATTATTTTGTATTTGGATACTTTCAAATTTTACCATGATAGGTATATAATTTGACATATAGCATGATTACCTAATTTTTTCATAGGTTTGTCTCTGATTTTATCCAACTACGTAGTTGATAGATATCGACGAGAATTATTATTCTGTATTTGGATACTTTCATGTTTTACCATGATAGGTATATAATTTAGCATGATTACCTAATATTTTTTTAGGTTCGTCTCTGATTTTATTCAACTACGTAGTTGGTAGATATCGATGAGAATTATTATTTTGTATTTGGATACTTTCAAATTTTACCATGATAGGTATATAATTTAGCATGATTACCTAATTTTTTCTTAGGTTTGTCTCTGATTTTATCCAGCTACGTAGTTGATAGATATCGACGAGAATTATTATTCTGTATTTGGATACTTTCAAATTTTACCATGATAGGTATATAATTTGACATATAGCATGATTACCTAATTCTTTTTAGGTTCGTCTCTGTTTTTATCTGATTTTATCCAACTACGTAGTTGATAGATATCGACGAAAATTATTCTGTATTTGGATGCTTTCAAATTTCACCATGTAGCTATATAATTTGACATATAGCATGATTACCTAATTCTTTTTAGGTTCGTCTCTGTTTTTATCTGATTTTATCCAACTACGTAGTTGATAGATATCGACGAAAATTGATTAATAACATCACAGAGGAACATTCGTACACGATTTTGATCGAGGCCCAATAAATCAATCATACATCGATACTTGACGTATCTCGAAACAGCTAGAATTGAACTCATCGATGAATAACTGTAAATAACGAGGCAGAGATTGGAATAACGTCGAGATAAACGGGCAGAATTTGATGAGTAATGTCGTTACTTTGTTGTTTAACTACCGGAGGCGCGGAGATTGAATGCTGATTGATTGAATCGTAAATCATGCTTAGCAAAATGATTGGAATAATAAAGTAACGAATTGAGATTACAGCTCAATCAATCGGTTCTATTGGCGAGAGATTAGTAGCTTGCCTAAACTTCATTAAATTAAACCTAATTAAACTATTTTTACAAATCAGTAACTTAACGAGGATAATTTAAAGTGAAAATCGTAAAAATTCGTGTACAGGGTGAACAGGAGAAGCGATTCGTGATTTCTAGGGTGGATAGTAATACTCGTCGAAGCATGAACAAAAGTTCTAACAAACGATGGGTCGAGAAATTAATAATTTCAACGATTGTGTACGATTTTTCCACTTAACGACTTAACTTTTCAAGCTCATGTTCTTTTACATGCCTGAACATATTTTTCTACCAGCCACGCGTTACAATAAAATATATAATTATAGTTATTAGTTATATATATAACTATATATGACATATATGTAATTATATATATGAAGAAAAATATCAATGATCTTAAAAAGTCTTTGAAAAGAATATTCTTACCAGTTATTGGCCTTTTGGATACCACTCATGTCAGGCAAAACATATTTTTCAACAATTATATATATATAATATAATAATTTAATATTATATATAATAGAAATAGTATAATATATAATAGTATATTATATATATATAATATAATAATTTAATATTATATATAATAGGAATAGTATAATATATAATAGTATATTATATATATATATATATATAATATAATAATTTAATATTATATATAATAGGAATAGTATAATATATAATCATCACAACTCGCAAAGATATTTAGATGACCTCGCTTAAATGGACCACACTGTATAACCGATAGAATCAACATTTCCAATTCCCTCCAAACTTCGCATCGACACCATCGCCGTCCACGCAGTCACGAAGAACGTATTGTAAGAAAGAAAATGACCAATTCATTTTTGAAGTGGATTCAGCGTGCGGCCGCTGGGTACGTCGTATGATCGATGCGACGTTTGAACGGTGGCGCGTCAAACGGCATCATTCAATTTAGCCCGGTTGGCTATTGAGTTCCAAACCGCGGCGTCGTGTAACTAGATTAGCCGAGCGGCGTTTAATCACCTCCGAGGGAGGGGGACTTTCTCACGCCTTAATAAAGTTCGCCGTCACAGTTCGCCGTGGCCGTAGGTCTAATGGTCACAGAGCCGTTTGATCGACGTAACTGGAGTAGCCAGGAGAGTCGAACGTCCCGCACGAGTTTCACGTCCCGCCCTGGGCACCGAGCACGACTAATCCGTAGGCGTTAAATTTCCCAGGTAATGTCGCTGGCGCAATTAGCGCCGAGGCGTATTAAACGTGATCCCGATCACGACACGGAAGAAGGCCATCGGCTAGAGAGAGAGAGAGAGAGATGCTTGAGAAAGAAAAAAAAAGAAGAAACCTTCTTTACCCTCCTTTCTCCGTGTGGCGTGTGATAAATTTCGATAATCATAGCCTCGATAATAGCCGGTGTAATGATAAACGATAGTTGTTCTAAACGGTGTTCGCCGCACGAACAACTATCGGATAAAAACCGCGGGAGAACGAAAATGAAGGAGTCGAGAGACCCGTGGAGGCACGCCTCGAATCCCCGCAGGGGACTCATCGTCGTGAGTCAGGATCCAACAGGTGTATTCGCCGCGTCCCCCCGGACGATTCCTCACCGACGTGGTCTCTGCATATTTCTCCGGCCCCCGGGCTCGTTTCCTGACCCACCGTCGAATCTCTCTCGTTTTCGTCTCTGTTCGTGTCGCATTCCATCCGACCGGATCGCCTCCTCGTGGAACGTGGCCTCGTTTCGAGAATCGAAACCCCGTGAAAGGGGTTCAGCTTGAAATTAAAAGGCCGATAGAAACGGAGTAGTTTGCATATTATATTAATCGTTCTCGATCGTACTTTCGAGCCGGTTTCACGATGGTGAATTCGCCACTGCCTTTATCTATCTTGCGTCTGGCTCTGTCTGACTTTGACACGTTCTTTTGGATAATTACAGGAATCTCGTTAACGGCGTGCCACGCACTTCGAGAATCTTTTCGTCCCAAATTGCAACATTTTCTCAGTTTTCAAGTATGTTCAAACGTAACCCAGGCAAAATAAATGATAAGTTTATCACTTTTTAATAATTGCTGTAATAAGTGATGTCATACCGGCGAGTTCAAAAGGAAAAGAAAGCGACGGATTATTGTATACGGTTCGGTCACTCGTTATGGTCCGCGAACCAGTTGCTAGAGTTAATGCTGCCTGCGCTAGTAATATTTTATTAATTGTTGAAAATAAGATACGTCTTAAACGTATTTACAAAAATCAATCTCTTAGGAGATATATGCACGTGGTCGAACTGTGCGTTGATGAGGTTCTGGGAACGCGTGAAGTGTTTATTTCACACTGTAGATAAAGAATTAGGCGACCTGGGTCCACTGTATCTTATACTCTCTTCGACACATGAGTTCTGTCTCTCGTAGAGAAAAGTTCTAGGACAACGGTATACCTTCCAGTGAAATAAAGTAAAAGTAAAATCATAAAGTGCAGTAAATCATTCCTTTTACCATTAATTCTCAATATTAATATTTTATTAAATAACGGTATAACGAAGCAATATACTGAAATTAAAATTGCAATATTACTAGATAAATTACAATATTAAGAATTTGAAGGGAAAAGAAATGAGATTTATTAGATAACGGTACAAACAGTGTACTTAAATTAAAAGTGCAATATTATTCATCATTGTTCTGCACAAGATTTATTAAGAATTTGAAGGAAGAAAAAGTGTGCTGAACTATTTGGAAGTTTCCTTCTTACTTTTCAAATGAAATCTGTTTCAAATAAAAACGCGTCATCGAGCCTCTCCGAGTGATCGTTTTACAAACGATGACGAACCATTATCCACGATGTCGATACTCATCTCGCAGAAAACGAAATCACCCGTTCGCGAGCAAAGACGATAAACACATCGATAGAGACATTCGCGGCGTGTCATTTGTATTTCACGTTTCCGAGGGCTACGATTCTAAGCGCGTATAAATCACGCAGCCGGCGCAGATACGGAAGCAGGATCGATTTGTCAAGAGGTGTACGCGAACCGGTCGTTAATCGACCGAACGGCTCCAAAATCGTTTCGCCGGCGTCTCGGTCGCCCGCGGGGATCGCAATCAGGATGCCTGCCCAGGCTGTCGGCCAACCAGAGAGATTTACGTCCAACGTGAATGAAAAAAACCTTCATCGAGCCTCCTTTTTTTTTCCAGATTCCACGACGCGCCTCGCGGATGTTTCTCGCGTTAATGAACGCGTCGCTGTTCAACTCGAGGATATATAAAACCTGTGTCTGTAATTAACGTACAAATTTCGATCGTACGATCCTTGTCTCTCACACCGACGACTCTCTCACTCCGCGTTCAACGAAGCAACGTAACACGTAACCGTCGATTTGTCCACGCTTCCGCGTGATCCTAGGTTCCTAGAACGCGTACTATCCACCTAGTGTGCAACATATAACGCACGTGCAAAGAAACGAAGTCCGCGAGTCCTCTTTATATCGTTCGATGTCGTTCAGGCGATCGTGCACGTTTCCGCGTTCCCACACGCGCCCGAACTCAATCCAGATCCTCCGTTCGTGGCTCGTTAATTCCACCAAGAATCTTCATAATTCGCCGGCCGAGAGCCCGAGAACGAGCCGGGATTATTAATTACACCGCGGAGTGTACACCGGCTGGGGAAAAGAGGCGAAAGTCATCGATTAAGCCCGGGCCAAACCGAAGCTGGCTTGCCCTCGTTGACGCGGCAGGGTGTCCACGTTTTACCGCGTAGATTTACATACGCTCGCCTCCTCGGGAGAGAACTCATTGGTCAGGTGTACGCTGCCAAGAGCCGCTGGACGGACACGCCAGCCAGCGAAACACACAGGTGTACCGTAGTATCGCGTGTGTATGCAAATGATGGAAAAGAGGGGAGAGGAGAAACTGTCGCCCCGGTTTGGGCAATGCCTCGCGAAGCTTGTCCTCTACCCCTTCTACGAGCTCTTCGTCTTCGCCTTCGTCTTCGTCTTCGTCTTCTTCTTCTCCTCGTCCCGGCTGGCACAGCCTTTAGATTGTGGCTTTGGGCCGCCTTTAAGTCGTGTGTGAACCCGCTGCGCGGACCGCATACCAATCTCCTCTTCTCGATGCTCTCCTCCTTTTCTTCCATCCGCGCCGCTAGAACCCGCTCCTCTTCGTCGTCGTCCTCCTCCTCCTCCTCCTCTTCTTCTTCGTCCTCTTCCATCCGCTAGTTAGCCCGTGTACGAGCCGCTGCCGTCGTGTCTCCCGAACCACGTTTTCTGGTTGCCTGTACATACTCGCTGCGACCTCGCGTGTATGTACATCCGTGTATCAAACCGCGTGACGGTGTGCAAATCGGAGGAAACGCTGTACGGGATGTGGATACGTATTTCAGAGGCGATTTTAGGGGTAATTTTTGAATGAGGAATCGTTCTCGCCTGATTTTCTGAGTGTTTTTCGCCGTAGATTGTAATACCAACGCATTTAGCTAAACCGCGAAAAGCTATGGACAATATCGAATATGAGCAATTTTTTTTCACGTACTTTTGTGAATATAATATATTATATTATATATTATATATTATAATATTATATTAATTATACATTAATTATATTATATTATATATTATAATATGTTATATTGTATAAAATATAATGTTATATTATATTTATAATATTATATTGTGTATTATGAGTGTTTCCGCCGTAGATTGTCATACCAAGGCATTTAGCTAAATCGCGAGAGCTATGGACAATATCAAATATGAGCAATTTTTTTCACAAACTTCTGTGAATATAATATATTATATTATATATTATATATTATAATATTATATTAATTATATATTTATTATATTATATTATATATTATAATATATTATATTGTATAATATTATATTGTATATATTATAATATATTATATTGTATAATGTTATATTATATTTATAATATTATATTGTGTATTATGAGTGTTTCCGCCAGAGATTGTCATACCAACGCATTTAGCTAAACCGCGAGAGCTATGGACAATATCAAATATGAGCAATTTTTTTCACAAACTTCTGTGAATATAATATATTATATTATATATTATATATTATAATATTATATTAATTATATATTAATTATATTATATTATATATTATAATATATTATATTGTATAAAATATAATGTTATATTATATTTATAATATTATATTGTGTATTATGAATGTTTCCGCCGTAGAGTGTCATACCAACGCATTTAGCTAAATCGCGAGAGCTATGGACAATATCAAATATGAGCAATTTTTTTCACGAACTTATGTGAATATAATATATTATATTATATATTATAATATATTATATTATATAAAATATAATATTATATTATAATATATTATATTAATATTATAATATTTATAATATTATATTTATACATATAAAATATTATATTATGTAATATATATGTAACATATTAATATTATAATTATCGTGAAAACACTCCTATTTCATGCTATATTTAACAATCTACGATGTAACGTAAGCGTTTAAAATTGTCGTATTTCACAATTCTGTCCACCAACCCTTGACGTATACAACACGTAAATAATAATTCCAAACACACGTAATATCTTCATATACATACGTTGATCAAAAGAGAAACAATCGTTCCAAAATTATCTTTCGATTCCTTGACATCAAACGATATCTCGAGAGACGTAATTCCAGTTGAAGAAATCTCGCTCGAGAGGCACCTGTCTAGTATCTAGAATTCTATCCTTGATGTATCTCTCACACAGGCTCGTCCTCCATGCACACAGAGAGGTACCAGATCGAGCTTGTATACGTGTAAATGGGCGCGAGGCTCGCTCGCTCGAGGAGGCATTTAACGGAAAGAATGCCAGGTTCCCTTACGATATGCAGGCAGAGGTAGCAAAGCGCGCAACACAGCGCAACACACAACCGTCAATATCACGAGAGCTGACTACTCACGAGAGTTGCTCCTCTTTTAAGTGTCTCGAAGCGAGGAAAGAGGCTGCTCGCGACATACGGTACGAAGTCTTCTTGGCCTTGTGCCCCTGTGAACATCGGCTACCACCGACTGCAGAGGATTCACCGCGTCTTCTGTCGCTCTTTCTTTCTTTCTTTCTTTCTTTCTTTTTTTCTTTCTTTCTCCCATTCCTGGCCGCGCGTATATCCGCTTCCTACGTCCACGGACGTTCGTTTTTTCCCTCTCGTTCCGTCCTCCTCCGGGGACAACGCGAGATTTATTAGCCAGCCGGCTAATTGGGAAGCCGAGGACGCTGGACAGGGAGAGATTCCAGAACGAAACTTCCCCTGTCGAGAAACTTCCTCCGGCTGGAATTTTTCAAGAGGACGTGTGGAACAACCCTCTACTCTGCTTGGCCCACCGTCGTCGGTCGAATCCTTCTTTCCCCTTCCCATGAAGAGAGCAAAGTCCAAGGGGAGGGGGTACAAGCCTGCGAATTTATCGCATCGCGACGACCGTCCGACCTCGAGACCCTCGATTGCAGTGCACCGAGATTTAGGGTCAAGGGTAAACTTGCTCTAAGGGTCCGGCGGTGCTCGAAAGCCGATCAAAAGTCGGAATTCCACGGGGCTTCGGTGACATCCCCCGTCTCTCCGCGGCTCGCGTTCCTCGGAAATCGCTTTCGAAAGTAATTGAACGGCCGAGCTGTTGGAATGCAGCTTTCGGGAGGAACGTCGGAATTCACATTGGCACACTGCTCTTTGCCGCGGGAGAGTCGAATTTACCGCGACACTCGGTTGAAAGCTGGACTTGTTCGACGGTGATCCTCGAAATGAGCGACGCGTGGTTGTGCGAGTTGAATCATTTACCTCGTGACTCTACGTGTATCACATTAAAAATGTGAATAGAGATAGAGATAGAGAGTTTTTCTTTTTTTCTTTTGCGTTACACAAATGAAATGGATTTATAATTTTTGTCAGAAATTTTATAGACACGTTTCTCGTGAAATATATAAATGAAAGTTTGTTATAAGTTTGATTACTGTCCCCAATGGAAATTTTATGCTTCAGTCGTCGGTAGTTCTAGTGTTAAAATATTGAAGCCTTGGTGATAGTTTTCTAACTATTTTTTGCATTTCGTGCTTCTCACGAATGAATTTCAAAACATCGGAGCTTGGTTTCTAAATTTTATTAAATATTATATTAAATATTTTTTGCTTCTCGCGGTAATGCTCGGCCAAGACCGAATTTTAAAATTAAAATCGAAGCTCTCGGTGACTCGATCGACCCGACCTTGCACGAGCAAGAGATTTCTATGAGGTAACTTTTTGGAAAATTGTTTACGATCGGGATTGTGTTACGGTTAATCGTGGCGTTGCCAGTACAGAAAAATGATGTAGCGCAATGAATAATACATCGATGCCGATTTTACGTAAGGGACTTTCACGAAATAAATTGGCGTAATCGGCGCGTAAATCTGAACCGAAATTCGAGCGCGTACACCCTTCGAAAGTGAAAGGCAGAGAGGGAGAGAACGACCGAGGATTGGATGACCGTAAACATGACTAATTCCCTGGCAAGTGCAATTTCTTATCGATAAATATCTCGAAAGTGTCACGACGTCTCAAAATATTTAATAACATATAACTATAATTACATTATCTTTTAAATACATCCACGATGTGCCTACTTATTAAATTTAGAGGACCAAACACAGTAAATCATCACGTCTTGCTCCAGAGATTAAAACGACCTTCCTAAAATATTTTAAATTATTTTTAATTATTTTATTTTTATTTTATTTTATTTTTTATAATTATTTTTAATTATTTTATTTTTATAATTATTTTTAATTATTTTATTTTTATAATTATTTTTAATTATTTTATTTTTATTTTATTTTATTTTCAATTATTTTATTTTTATTTTACTTTTAAATTATCTTATAATTATTTATTATTTTATTTTATTTTCAATTATTTTATTTTTATTTTAGTTTTAAATTATTTTGTAATTATTTATTATCTTATTTTATTTTCATTTTATTTTTAAATTACTTTTAATTATTTTTAAATTATTCTACATAAATAAATAAATACTACAAACTATTATTCGTTCACTATGCCTCTCGTCGTTTGCTCGCAGTTACCTCGATTCATTCACACTTTGTAGCCCCCGTTTTTATCTTGCGAGCATCGTGAAAATCAGGCATATTTGCCTTGATCACGGGTCGATCAGGATGAACGGAAGCCGTAGCGAACACGTAGATGCCGTCGACGGGCCTCTATCTGGCGCTGTCGTCCCCTCGCCGATGGTAGACGCGTACATGTCGATCGTACGGGCACGGTAACCGCACGTAGATACTTACGTACGCCGAATAGAACGCCTCCTCCTTCTCTATGTCAGGCATCGTGTCTTTGGTTTCGCGGAAAAGATCGAACGAGCGGTACGTGAGGACGCGTACTAAGCAGAAACGAACCACCAGCGCGGCCGCCACCGATCCGGCAAGCCTTGAACGGTTCATGCCCTTTGTCGATTTATTCCGCGAGGCTTCCTCCTTTCTTCGACGACCCTTCCCGAACCCGCTATACCTCTCGCGCAGTCGTGGGAAATTGGAAATGGAAACACGCGTCGGAAATCGAGCAGGTCAACAGAAATCAGTCAGCGAGAGAAAGGAAGGAACACGCGCGTGTTTAGAGAAGCTCCCGTGATTAACGAATCAATTAATTAATTAATATCGTGAAGCAGGAAATTAATTAATCGATCCTCCCTCCGATAATATTCCGCGAGACGCGGAATAATGTCCTTTGGGCTTAATGAATTTCCAACGCCCACGAAACGGGCACAGCCCACGTCCAACGATGGATCGATCGATGATCGAGGCGGCCGAGGTGGTCTGTTCGTGACTTTTACCCGCGATCCGTCCGATAATTTATTACACGCCTCGTGTACGTACGAGGACGCGGCCGCGCTCTTTAAACTACGTTCGGGCTAAAACGAAGCCTCGCTGTTTTGCTCGGTGAAAGGGGGAAATTCGCTCGTAACGCTCGTAGTTTCCGCGGTACACCCACGCGAATTCCTAGATCTACCGCTACGTTTCTACGTACTTTGATCCTTCGTACGTTGTGATAGCATGATCTTTTTTTTCTCAGACGATGGAACGTGGAAGTGTAAATACGAGTGTTTGGTGATTCGTGGAAACTAGCAGGACACGATTGTGCAAACATTATCAGATAGATAAATTTGTAATTTGAGACGAATTTTTATCACGTTGATTAAACGTGCTTGTTGCCGGCAATTCGTGTCGTATGAATTTGTTTGCCAGTCATTTCGATACACTTTTCACTATTTAATTTCCCTGCAATAAATTTTTATTTCCATCTTGCCTTAGTGATACTTCCGCAAATCGTTATACCTTCCATGGATCGACGGCTCATTTCGTAGAACACGATGATAGATACGGAGGCCGTCAAGTTCTCTTTTCATCGGTGAATATCACCCTTCGCCATTTCTTGTTCACATTGTTTGTGAAAACCTTGTAATTTTATTTTCTACGTTTAATTTAAAGTTATTATTTAATAAAATATCATTGTATATAATTATTTTAATATATTTATATTTAATAATAAATTTTAGATTATATTATATTAATTTAAATAGCTTATAATAATAGAGCATAATATTAAAAATATCAATGAAATTGAAAATTTTTAAATATAATTAATAAAAATTTCTTTATATTGAAAATATCATGTTTTAAATAAACTACATATTTAGAAATAAAGATATTTATATCTAATTATAAAGTTAGAAGCTTTAATTTTTTATTTCAGTAAATTAGAATTTTATTCAATAATTTTATTAACAATTCCTTAAGTCAAAGACATCTGAAGGTCATAATATAGTAGGTCGTTGAATTTGTTTTTCCAGAAGCAACAATCCTACGAAGTCAAAAATACACGGTGCCATTTAAAAAAAAATTGGTGTTAACCTTGATTTTTTATCAGAGAAAAATAGTTTTTGGAATTTTTTACTGTACTTTGTAGCCAACTAGAAACTGATTAATTTTTGTTCAAAACATTTTTTTGTCACACAATCAGAAGTGCCTGAAAAATCGTGGCGACAATTATATGCCACACTCTGTATATATTAATTTAGACATATGTGTATATATATATTTAAACATATATATATATATTTTAATTTATATATATATAAATTTTCTTTTAATTTATTATATATTTATTTATATTAATTTATTAATATAAATAATAATATTTTAATTTATTATATGTTTTATTATATATTATAATGTCTTTTAATTATATATATATTTATTATATATATATATATATATATATATATATATATAATGTCTTTTAATTTATATATATATGTCTAAATTAACGTCGTTACACCGTTTGAAATAATCTGGAGGACCAAAGGAACAAAGAGGACGGTTTCCTCCACACGGTTGCCCTGAATCCATTTCTTTTTTCCCCCGACCTTTCGCGGAAGTGCAGAATTCTCTTGTGTCGACCTGGACGGCACAAAGAGCGGCCGTTGTGGCCAATCGGCGGCGAGCCGGGTGTCTCGTGCTAAATGTAAAGTCGGTTCGCTCGTTGCTGCCACTACCTAGAGCAGATGAGCGTTAATTGGTGTTAATTGGTGGCTCGCTTGGGGCCCGTCGTTCCCACGCCCGCGACTTTCATGCTCGCCTTTTTTTTCTTTTTTCCTTTTTTTCTTCCTTTTTTTTCCCCCCTCACACCTCGTACGCATATTCTAATTCGTCGTCCGTCGCCCGTTCATTTCCACACGTCCAGGCGGTTCTTTGTGCCCAGTTCGTAGCTCGCGAACCGTCCGACGTTTCGCTCTCATTGTCCGGCCTGTCTTTTAATCGATGTGAGTCAGCGCGTGGATATTACGATCAGATAAAATTTCTATTATTCTGACATTTTCGTGACGTGCAGATCGGAACGTTCTTTCTCTCTCTCTGTCTCTCTCTTTCTACTGGGACAACTGATGGAAGAGGGAACGAATTTCGAAACGAAAAAAAAGAAAAAAGGAGAACGAGATTCCGATCGATGGTGAATAGAAAATGACAGATATCCGAGCTGTTCTCCAACCGAGATGGATCGGTCGCTCAAGGCCGTTTTCGGAATTATACCGCGCCGCACTTCGCTCGGCTACTCCATCATTCTGTCCTTTTGTTTTTCTTTTTTTTTTTTTTCTTTTTTTTCTTTGCTTTTAGCGCTTGTTCAGGGTTCTATCTCTCCCTGTGCCGAAGGTGTTTTTTAAACGATCGTTTCAAGGGCTATTAATTTCGGGGTAATAACTCGAGCAACGTCTCGTCTCAGATTATACAGTCGAGTTAGTCGAACAACTTGACGTTCCGAGACGGTTTGACTAATAAGGGAAAGGTTTGGGAACTTGGAGCCAAGTAAATGACAGATTCACGCTCGCTAACTTGGCTAACTTGAACCAGGTTTCAGATATAATATCGGACGTTCTTCTTTAAAACTGGAATTTACTATAAAAGAAATGATTAATAAATAGGTTGCAGCGATTTCAATCTGTCTTTCCTCGTTTGCGTCTAAATTTCATTAAAATTCCAAACTACAAAAGTGTGTTTTTTATCAACCTCGGGTTAATCGAGAAAAAGAAACGATGCCAATCATCACAATCAGATGATTTCAATATCTTCCAAATTACAATAATTCTAAACTAGAAAAGTGTGCCTTTTGTCAGCTTATTTACTTGCATTAATCTAGAAAAAGAATGCCACGATCAGATGATTTCAATATCTTCTAAATTACAATAATTCCAAACTAGAAAAGTGTATTTTTTATTAGCTTATTTACGTGCATTAATCTAAAAAAAGAATTCCACGATCAGATAATTTCAATATCTTCCAAATTACAATAATTCCAAACTAGAAAAGTGATCGTTTTGTAAGCTTATTTACTTGTATTAATCTAGAAAAAGAATGCCACGATCAGATGATTTCAATATCTTCCAAATTACAATAATTCTAAACTAGAAAAGTGTACTTTTTTATCAGCTTATTTACTTGCATAAATCTAGAAAAAGAATGCCACGATTAGATGATTTCAATATCATTAAAAAAAAAAAAAAAACTCGCGTAAACGTGCAGTCAATCTCCGTTTTAAACCACACTTTCACCCAATCGTGGCCGATCGATCGACAAAAAAGTGAAACCAGCCTCGAGAATTCGCCCCAAAGGTCTGAACTCTCGTGGGTGACTGAAAATCACTGGGAATCACCGTCGAACAGGTTCCACCGATCGATTCCATTCCAAATCGGTCGAGCGGTGGCAAAAACCGCGCGGAGTTTCCAACGGTGGAAGTGTCGACGCCGCTTTAGGAAGCGATTTGTCGGCAAGAAAGGCGCGCGACATTAGCCGCGTTATCTAAGTATTTGGGTTGCCAGCGGGGTAGAATGTTTTCGCTAATTTGCCGATCGACAGTTCAGTCACGATCGTGCGGTTAGCTTGTTCATATCGAACGAGCCGTGGACGGGAAAGGAATCGATCAACGAACGGTTCCCACCGTGCGCCGTGACGCTTCTTTCGAGACGTGGAGCCCCTGCGACGACGTTGCCACGGTCCACCACCGTGATTCGCTGAATGAAAATTAGAAAGAAAATTAGATCGTCGAAAAATGCACGGAGGAATATCTATTATTTAGCGTCGTCCCAATTCGTTATCCTCGAGGCGATGGCAGCTTATTTTTCACTTTCCACCGCTTCCATCGAGTCGCCCCCCCATCGGGTCGTCGTGTCTGAACGATCACGCGAAACACCTGCGGTTCGTAATTAAAAAGTCGAGCGAAGGACTCGTCCCGTCTTTCATTGTCTACCAGCCGAGGATCCAACCGAGTTCATTAAACCAGGCGCACACTGGCGAGCGGAGCACACGCGAGATCGTCGATGCGCTTGATCCTCTTCTTTTCTTTTCTTTTCTTTCTCCGCGAGAGACCGGTTCCATCGGGAATACTTCCAGCTTTCTATCGTACAACCCGGCGGCCCCCGTGGACACCCCTTTGGGATCCGTTGGCTGGCTGGCTGGCTTTACCGCTGCTGCCGTGGCTGTTGCCGTTTCTGGTCTCCGCAGCAGCCTCCCGAACGAGCAGATAGCCGCTGTCTTCCGCGACGGCGCGATTGGAATTTATTTATTGCATTAGCCGACCGTCACTCACGGGCCTTGATTGGTGGTACCAATCAGGTACGGTCGTTGGAGGAGAGACGTAACGTTGCATCGGGACGATCGAGCCGACCAACTCACGCAAACTCTCTCTCTCTCTCTCTCTCTCTTTCTCCTTGCCGCCGCTGTAATTATTCTGATTCGTGGCGAGACGTTGAACACAGGTGAAAAATACGGCCGAGGCTCTGATTACAACGGGGCATCGGTAATTATCGGAGACGCGCGGTGGCCACCTTTCGATCGGGACAGATTTTGTTTCACTTCCTCCTGGTTCTGTTCGCTTCGCCGGTGGTCGAACGGGCGTCGCGTCCGCTCGAGCAGCTTGGCTACTTTTTCTGCCGGATTATCGATGAACTTCGATAGGTGTCTCGCTGTATGGTGAAGAGATGATTGAACGTTGCGTTTAATCTCTCGTTGATGCTCAACGTTCGATTGGCTTACGATTCGACGCCAATCAAACGATATTGATGGACCGTACGATCGAACGTACACCGTGTATGTATGTACGTACGTGTGCACGGCTGCGCGAATCGATCGGAGAGATCGGTGATCGTGTGCTCGAAGAAAAACGCGTTCCGGAAATAGCGGAGTTAAATTCACCTTTGAGACTTTTCGAGTGAGAATTATTTCGATCTCGAGATGGTAAACGACAGGGTGTAGAAAATTGATATAATCTTATCGTGAGGCGTAACACGGGAGACGACCGAGGGTCAGGGAGCCCTATGTAAATTTGCAAAAGTTCATCTCGAAAGGTTCCACTTAGGGGCCACGCTGGAATTATTCGAGCTGGCCAGGGGTTAATTGCCGGCTTCATGAAACCATCTCTCCTCCTCCTCCTCCTCCTCCTCCTTCTCCTCCTCCTTCGAGGTGGCCCTAGACGCGCGGTGACGTCACCTTTCCGTATTCGATTCGCGCTCGCCGGAAACGCGACTGCGTATTCTTCAACTTTACGCTGGACGTGACTCGATACTCTCGAGTCGCGCAGCAATAAAAAGAAAAAAAACGAGAAAGTGGAACAAAGCGAGGAGAATGTTTTTTTTTTTTATCTTAAGCTCGTTGTTAAGAGGTCTGGGAAAATTGGCCGACGTTAGCGTAGGTAGAGGAAAGAAAGAAGAAAGAACTCGCTCGTTATCGAGGATTTTTCTTGGTTCGCAGAGGCAATTCACGCTGATCCTGCAAGCGAGAGACGAGGCGAACACAGGCGTGATCGAGGAAGCGAGTTTCAGCGGCATTGTCCTGCCAGGGCCCACGTGGCACACTCTCAATCATGAAGGAAGAAACGCTCATCTAGCTTATCGCGTTCGGGTCCAGTGCGCGGACCATTATTACAACGCGACCTGCACGAAGTTCTGCAGGCCGAGGAACGATATATTCGGCCATTACACCTGCGACGAGAACGGCGATAAGGTGTGCATACAGGGGTGGAAAGGCGCCGATTGTGAAATAGGTGAGTCGATCTTTACGTCTCCTTTCAATTTACTAACGCTGCGTTAAAAAAAAAAAAAGGAAAACGATCTTGTAAAAAATACTTGCAAAAAAAGAAATCCCGTCTTAAGACCTTTGACTCAGCGTCTAGATCAGTGACGGCGAATCTTTTTGAGAAGTAGGTCAAATTTTGTTCATTATTTCTTTTAGTACTAGCTCGTGGGTCACTAAGTCGGTGGCGTCACTTGGAAAGGGGGAGGTGAGGATGGTTACAAACTACTTTTTTTTCGGTTCTCACTTTTACAATCCTCTAAAAAGGTTTACGTTTCCTTTTTGTTTCACAACTTTTACTTTTGCAAGTGAAGAGCAAAAAATAAATGTCGACGTCGAAAAATTGATACAAAAGCGGTGACATCGTGCCCAGTCACCCCTGAACTATACATTAGATAAATATACTTTATTTCTTAAGATTTTTTATTGTCTGTCCTCTCTTTTATTATATAAAAAATTAGCAAAGCTACCCATTCTGAGAATGGGATCTAGCGTGTTTTTTAGTGTTTATTACATCTGTTTAATCGTAAGCGCTATATAAAATTTTTTAGACACAAGTGACTCTAATATAACATTTAAGACTTGAAATACCTATATGTATACGTAACCAAGTCGTAAATCCTCCATAAAACACAATTATGCATTTATTTCTCACTTTTAACCTCTAACCAAACACTTGTAATTTTCCTCACATTTTTTGAAAAGAGGGATTAGAAAAATAATTAAAATTCTTTCATGTATATGATGACAAGTTTATAAAAATCAGCGCGTGGGTCATTTAAAAAGCCTGCCGCACACTTGTAATTGCCATTTAAAAAAGTCTAACCAAACACTTGTAATTTTCCTCACATTTTTTGAAAAGAGGGGTTCGAAAAATAATTAAAATTCTTTCATGTATATGATGACAAGTTTATAAAAATCAACGCGTGGGTCATTTAAAAAGCCTGCCGAACACTTGTAATTGCCATTTAAAAAAGTCTAACCGAACACTTGTAATTTTCTTCACATTTTTTGAAAACAGGGGTTCGAAAAATAATTAAAATTCTTTCATGTATATGATGACAAGTTTATAAAAATCAACGCGTGGGTCATTTAAAAAGCCTGCCGAACACTTGTAATTGCCATTTAAAAAAGTCTAACCGAACACTTGTAATTTTCTTCACATTTTTTGAAAACAGGGGTTCGAAAAATAATTAAAATTCTTTCATGTATATGATGACAAGTTTATAAAAATCAACGCGTGGGTCATTTAAAAAGCCTGCCGAACACTTGTAATTGCCATTTAAAAAAGTCTAACCGAACACTTGTAATTTTCTTCACATTTTTTGAAAACAGGGGTTCGAAAAATAATTAAAATTCTTTCATGTATATGATGACAAGTTTATAAAAATCAACGCGTGGGTCATTTAAAAAGCCTGCCGAACACTTATAATTGTCATTTAAAAAGTCTAACCGAACACTTGTAATTTTCTTCACATTTTTTGATAAGATGGGTTTCGAAAAATAATTAAAATTCTTTCAAAAGCCTGCGTGGGTCAGTGTCTGACCCGCGGTTCATAGGTTCGCCATCATTGGTCTAGACCATTTTCAGAATCACTGAACGTTTTTCTTCAATTTCGAACGATTGACGGAACAACGTACTTGATATTGGCTCATTTGTAACCTCTCAAATTTAATCCTAACAACTCCATTGCTGTTAGCCTTTTCTTCGTAACTTTAACTACTAGGCAATCATCGAGTAATTAAACGGAGGCCTGGAATGTTAATTCGCTTAGAAGGATACCGTTCGTAACTGTTTTTGAATAAGCGTTTCAAGATTCCCATAAATGTCCATGTACGAGGATTTTACCGAGAGGGGACCAATGTCCGGAAGATTTTCGCTTTCTCTTGACGGGTTTGACAAGCACGCTGGGAAACGTGTGTGCAATTGCACGGCCCGTTGGACAGACATTTACAGCCTTCCAGTGGGAGGCGTAATTGTTTTTCGATTTTCGAATCACATCGCGCGTCGAGGACGGTCTCCTCGGCTTGTATTTATTGCAGAGTGGCAGCGAAGCGTACGTGTCTAATTAATCAAATGTACTGGCACTCGAGGAAGCCGAGAAGGGAAGCTGCTTAGCTCAGAGTCGCGTCGCTCGATCTCCGATTCAACGGCTCTGTCCGGCTTTGTTCTTCGAAAGAAGAAATCGTTCTTAACCGTTAGAAATAATTATTACCGTGTATCAGGATCTAAAGTCTAATCGAATGCAGCTTTCCAGGTAAAGGGAGGAAGAAAATCTATGTAAATGTTTGTTAAGAGAAAATTACAATTTACTAGTGTACGACGATATGTTAAGTGATGTTTTTATTGACCGAGCCGATCTAACACTGATTTGAGAAAAAATATAATTGTCATCGCACTATGAATTGTGACGCAACTATGAATATTTATTAATATTCCCGAGAACGATAAATCCTACATGAATACAATTAAATACAATAAAACATTAATTAATAATTAAACATCAATTAAAACAAAATTAAATACAATAAAATATAATTTTTTGATCGATTTTTGGTAATCTCCTTGTTGGGTCAAAGACCCTGTCACGAGTCTTTTTTATGAGCCTGAAGATCTAGAATGTTTAGAAGACACAAACTTCAAGGTGTTCCGTGAGCTGTTCTCGATCAAATTATCATTCTAAATCCTTCGTTCTGAATAGCTCTCAACTTTTGTTACATTATTAAGAGGCACGAAGGCTCGATTGAAGAGATGAAACGCTCGGTGAAAAATTTTCTACGAAATTAAATTAATGGAGCTAACGTAAACGCGACTGTATAGTCGGAGAGGCAGCGGTCCGTGAGAAAAGCGAGTCGCGCGAGCGCCTGGGGACGCGAGATTTCACGCTTCGAGGATCGATTAATTATTCTCTTAGCTAGACGTGGCGGGCAAAAAAACGTCGGGGGAATCGTTTAACTCGCTTCGTTGCATACGTCAGCTCGACACGGCTTAAGAGCGCATTTACGCCACGCGATTTTTCCCAGCACGCCGATTTTTTCCACGAGCGTAATCTACTTTTTCGTCTCCCTCCCTCGTCCCCCTTCGCAAGATCGTGTGTCGTTCCGCTCGACCAGCACCGACACATTCGCCTCCTTTTGTCTGACTTTAATGCTTCCGGTAATGAAGATTGTCCGATAATTTAACGAACCGGAGTCACGAAGACACGTTGCTTTAACGACGATGGAAAAAGCCGATCAATTGTTCCGCGGTTCGATCCGCTTCGAGCGGCATCGTTTCGTGGATGATTTATCGCTCTACGATTTCACACGAACGAAATCAATTATTCGTCAATTGAAACCTCGCTTTCGAACGCAGACACCTCGCTGTTGGTCAATTGCGTGTCGTAATAAAAAGAATTCACCCTCACAGACTGACATCACGAACCTCTACTCGGGATGTTCATTTGATTTTCGAAGAATGAACGGGGGTATTCTGGTAATCCGACTTGACAAAATCGACTTCTTTGAGATTTCTTTCCAAGGAGATCTCCCGTTCAGCCATTTCAAAAATTATGGATTTGAGAAAAACACGTTTGAAGTTTCTGTTACCCGTTGTGCAAAAATATTCATGCTTACAATCAATCGAGCAGTATAAAAAATAAAATATTATAAAATAATAATAATACAAAAATAAATAATAAAATATTATAATATATAAATATTATAATTATAAATATTAAAATATTATAAAATAATAATACAAAAATAAATAATAATATAAATAATAATATAATAAAATAAAATATTTTTTGAGAAAAACACACTTGAAGTTTTTGTTACCCGTTGTACAAAAATATTCATACTTGCAATCAATCGAGCAATACAAAAAATAAAATATCATAAAATAATAATAATAATAGAAAAATAAATAATAATATAAATAATAATATTATGAAATAAAATACTTTTTGAGAAGAACACACTTGAAGTTTTTGTCACCCGTTGTACAAAAATATTCATACTTGCAATCAATCGAGCAGTACAAAAAATAAAATATCATAAAATAATAATAATACAAAAATAAATAATAATATAAATAATAATATTGTGAAATAAAATACTTTTTGAGAAGAACACACTTGAAGTTTTTGTCACCCGTTGTACAAAAATATTCATACTTACGTCGCGAGCGGTACACCGTTTCCTTTAAACATCTATAACTCTGCTAATTTTACGAATTCAAACAAATCCTTTTACACAGGCATTCTCGAAAGCATATACTTTGAGAAAATGTCTAAAAAAAGAAAATCGATTTTTTTTTTAAGCCGGATTACCAGAATTACTACCTTAACGCTCCTTAATCAACGTATCCTGAAGAAACGGAGAAATGAAAAGAAACTTTCAATTGATCTCAACTCGTCATCATGCTCCATTATTTCCAAGTGTCAGCTCTTAAGATCCAAAGTAAAATGAAAAGTCGAACAAAGCTTTCGAAAGAAAAGAGGAGCTAGAAGCTAGAAGCGAGAAGAACATTCGCCGCTGCACGTGGAGCTTTTTTGCCGAGACGGAAAGCGCGAGTCTCGCGAGTGTCTGATAGGCAAAGACGCAAACACACGCGAATTATCTCGAAGCGTGCCTCAATGGGCGGGACGTTAGACGCATGATCGTACGATCGTATAAAGGTAGCGGGGGGCAGCATCACGCCAGATCCCCTCGCACAATGCTGCCCGGGCCAGCTCTTTCTTCGCTGCTTAATCGTTACTTCCGCCACCCCTCCCACGAGAGCGTAATTTTCGAAAGGCTACGCGAACGCTTGAATCATCCTCGAATGTGGCATTGTTCGAGAAGAGCGCACCGGCGACCTAACGACTCCTGAAAGTCACCGGACAGTGGAAATTGGATTTTCTGTTTTTTTCAATCATCTACGAGAATAACCATAGATTCCTCTGCGTTCTTTTAAATTTACATTTCATTTCATTTCCTCTGCGTTATCGTTCGTCGATCTGACGATCGAATTCTGCAGATTTCGAAGTTCCCAATAATTGACAACAAGAACGATGGTGCTGTGACTTTAAAAATTCTCCATTATGGAAATCGTAGTCTCGGTTCTTTGCGTTCTTGTGAAAATCCAGTCTCTCTCTCTGCGATCCAATTGCAACTGTCCTTCGACGAAGGAATTTTAATGAGTCTATTTATTCCTGTGCTCGAGAATCGTGCTATATTTTTTGTATCAGTTGATCAATTATATATATATATATATATAGATAGATAGATAATTTTATTTTTCCGGCTTCACAGCCATGAAAGTGGACTTTTGGTTTACATTTCTCTTTTCTTTTTTTTTTTCATTCTCTCTGTTTCTCTCACTCTCGCTCTTCACTCTTCGTATCTGTTACATACTCTACCTACCCTATACTTTCGTGCCATACTTAACAATTTAACACTAACCTACACTATACTCTTATGCTGTACTTAACAATTTATCCTCGATTGTATTGTCTAATTCCTCTTTCGCTTATCCTTTTATTTTCCACCTTATATACATATATATACACACATCGAAATCGACCATTTTCTCCAAGATAGATAGCAAAAGGATCTTAAAAGGCCAAGATGTAATAGCTGAAAATGATTCCAGAGAAAGTAGGACAAAGCGCTATTAGACTTTCCTGCGGCATAGTAATTAGCAACCGCGATGACATCGTGTGAAACCGAACTATACCGGGCTTTTGTCGGTGTTCACGGGCGACAGAAACTGTGGCAAAACGTGCGCGCATTTGAAATTGAAAGGATCATCCTGAATTCCTCCGTTTTTAACTTTAATAGAATAGAGGTGGCTGCCTCGAGAACGCAGCCAGTTTCCCTTGACACTGTGAACTTTAAGATTTTCTCGTTTGCTTAACGCTCTATCGATGAAATTACGGGCATTCGACTTTATTAACCTCGATGCGCACGGTAAAATATTCGCGTGATTAACAGAAATTGCCAAACTAATTTAGAGAACGTTTATTTTGCAGTGTGCTGAGAACGTGTGCTCATGTTATAACCTAGGGTGTAATTTAGAATAATTTATTCGATCGTCTCGATTTCTTCAAACTTAATGATACACCAGCCAGCGATAGAAATTTCCAGGATGGCTTAATTTGCTCGACGGTCAATCAATTTGTTCTATATTATTAGTATCTTAATTATATTAATGATATAATTAAATATTCTATATTATTAATACAAGATAGTAATAATATAGAATACTATTCATATAATTAATATAATTAAAATACTAATATAGTATTCTATATTATTACTATCTTAATTATATTAATAATATAATTAAATATTCTATATTATAAATATTGTATATTAGTATCTTAATTAATATACAATTAATAGTATTCTATATTATTACTATCTTGTATTAATAATATAGAATATTTAATTATATTATTAATATAATTAAGATAGTAATAATATAAAATACTATTAATATAATTAATATAATTAAGATACTAATATACAAGTTTGACCGTATATTATTACTATCTTAATTATATTAATTAAAATCTCTGGAACACTTTCATCGATATTGCTGAAGAAGAAAATTTAAGAATCCCAGATCGCAGTTCGGGAATATTTCAAGTACACCTACTTGTCGTTAAATTCACGATAGAGATTTATCAGAAAAATAACGAGGTGCTTGTACAATCTCGCAATCTATCGAAAAGAAACCTACCAATAAAATAACAATAGCCTGTAACAATAAATATTCACAGAGAGAGCCGAAACGGTTCGGCTTGACACCGAATTATTCTGGTGGCAGCGGTTTAACGATCCGGGAGAATCATGTTATCAGTATCACAATTAGACACGTTCCACTTTCGTCGGACGTAAAGCGGAAAAAATGAGAGGATAAACAATCCCAATTAGGGACTATCGGTGGAAATCGTGTACTCGTGAGACGACGAGGCGGTCGATCGGTTACGAGAGACGAGAGGAAACACACACACACACACACACACACACAGAGGGAGAGAACTGGCTCCAGCATTTTTGTCGCGCTGTGAAAGGTCAATACGAGAATTTCACTCGTGCATCGTCTTCACACGAGCCGTATGCATCGGCCGCATCATGCAACACACCGTTCTTCAACCGAGAGTGCAGCGTACTTCGTAGACACGAACGTTCGTTTGCATTTGACCCCTTTTCACCGCGATCGTAAAATCCTTCCGCCGCTGGCTCCTATACGAAGATCGGAAACATTCGTAGGAAGACTGCTTAAGGAGGTATTCCAGTGCGAAGTGAACTGATCAATATTTTCTCTAGCCCGCTGTAGTCTTTTTACTTTATTTCGTGGTCTTAGTAATGGTTTTGTTTTATAGCTACATGTAATTACAATTTATACTAAATAAGCAAGTGTCGTAATATTTTTGGAAGGGAGCGTATATAATAAATGACTCTGAATCTGTCAATCTGTTTTTCCCTTAAGGGGAAAACTATTCTAGTGTGAAATGCGTATTTTTTTTAACTTTGTTAGGGAATTTTTTGCAAAGAAACTGTTGGACCTTTCGCAGTCAAATTGACAAGGTTTATTTGTACGTATTTCAACGACGTTTCAAAATTTTTTGGGACAAAAAAAGATGAAAATTAATGACACCGCAATACTCTCAAACATAGTCGCGTTTTAAAAAAGATCGTCCATTCCGGCCATTCCGCTTGTCGGTAATAAAGAAACGTGAATGTTCCTTAATTAGTATGAGTTTGGCTATAGTAGATACCAAAGCAAAAGAAAAAAGTCGGTAATTAAAAAAGTGGCGACACTTTGACGTTCGATTATCGATTTTTGCATACTTTTGTTAAACTTCGGAAGCCTAAAAAAAATATAAAAAGTAAAATTTTTTGGTCGATTCTGATAGGAACTATAGCCACACATGTACTAAATGTGTACTTAAAATTTTGAGTCAATTGGTCAAGTAGATGTTGAGATATCATGGACACTATTCTGAAAAACATAGTTTCCAGAAAAATGCCCTTAAAGTTTAGTGTTGCGGTAACAATGACGCTGGTCGTCGCGTCCTTCAAACAACAATAACATTCGTTAATTTTAGGAGTTCACATGTAACGTTACATTTAGAGATTTATTTTCGAAACTATGTGTCCTTTAAGAATATGCAAAAAAAAAAATCGATTTTTTCAAAAGTTCACATTAGAATACCGCCTTAAGTTCGAAACAACGCCAACCGTAAACTCAAACTGTTCCAAAGTGAACAATGATCACATCTCGCGGGGTCTTTGCTTCGTTAATTCGCCCTCGTATAGGTACAGAACGTTCGATCAACGAACGTTGTAATTTATCACGTTATCTACTCTGTCAACGGAGAAGTCGAAAGTCTGGCTGGTTGTAGAAAGTTGGAGTTTATAGCAATATAACTTGACCGATACATGAAAAGAAAGTTTTTACACGGGAGGCAATCCTCCGCGAAAAGAATTTAAATTTTTTGTTATTTTACAAACGATGGATCGGACAATGTCGCGAGAGTCAGGTCAAACGTTAGCCGTTTCGCGTCTTTCGAGATTATCGTCGCTGGTGGCAAAAGGCAGAACGGTCGGAGCGGTTTTGCTCGCTCGTGAAAGTCGTGAACCTTCACCTGTAATCCGATTCTTCGCGCATCTGTTTCGCCCGCCGTATCGGAGGAATGAGAGGATAAAGAAAGGAACGGTGTACGAAGATGAATTGCGCAGGTTAATTCGCCCACTGCCGGCGGATTAACAACGGTAGAAAAAAAAAAGAAAGAAAGAAAGAAAGAAAGTTCCATAGACGTGTAACTGTAGACGTTGCCGGGTACGATTTATAGATCCTGAACAACGAGAGAGAGAACGGTACTGTGCGCGCCAAGTGTTGTTAATGTCGAGGACTCTACACGCGAAACGGTGTACCATCGTGGCCAGACAGCCACGGTGAAAGCACTGTTAATTGCTCTTCGCACGATCGACTTGCCGAATTTGAGAAAATTTTTCGCGATTCATCCTCAATTAGCACGCTTCCCTCCGCCGCTCGTTGCAAACAAACGTTCCGGCCCTCACGAGTCGCATACACGTTTCAACAATTTTAGATAATATCACGCGCTGTTGTAACATTAAATCAGCCGTAGTTTGTTCATTTATTTATCCCGTCGAAAGTTGTTAAAAAAACGAAACGTCGAAAGAAGAAACGTCGTTAGAACGTGGCGTGCTATGAAAATTTGACGCAATTCGAAGATCTACAAGGTGTTTCATAACATGTGGGATCTCGGGAGCTGATTGTACGCCTGAAAACAATGAAAAAAAGTCATATAAATATATGTCCTATCTGTCTTCGTTTATGAGATATGAATTTTCTGTTTTAATTACTTTTACAAAAGATGTGAAGAAATGACTACTTTGTATTTGAAGACAAGCCTGCGTCTTGTCATTGATCTGGTTACTCTGTCTATCATTCCTGGTGTTTCTCGAATTTGTCGAAGGCCTCGCTCTATTCTATTTCGTAGCATTTCAGCATGTTCAATCGATATTGCGTACACAGTAGATTTTAAATGTCCCCACAAATGAAAATCTAATGGATTCAAATCCGGAGAACGAGCAGGCCATGCAACAAAACCTCGACGACCAATCCATTTATTTGCAAAGTGTTGATTTAAAAATTACCACTCGGCTAAAATGCGGCGGAGCTCCATCATACATAAACCGTATACCGCATTTTAAATCAACACTTTGCAAATAAATGGATTGGTCGTGGAGATCCTATTGCATGGCCTGCTCGTTTTCCGGATTTGAATCCATTAGATTTTCACTTGTGGGGATATTTAAAATCTATTGTATACGCAACATCGATTGAAAATGCTGAAATACCATAGTATAGAAGTGCTATGGTATACTTCGATTGAAAATGCTGAAATACCATAGTATAGAAGTGCTATGGTATACTTCGATTGAAAATGCTGAAATACCATAGTATAGAAGTGCTATGGTATACTTCGATTGAAAATGCTGAAATACTATAGTATAGAAATAGAATAAAGCAAGGCTTCCGACAAATTCGAGAAACACCAGAAATGACAGAGAGAGTAGCCAGATCAATGACAAGACGCGCGCAGACTTGTCTTTAAATGCAAGGTGGTCATTTTAAGCATCTTTTGTAAAAGTGATTAAAACAGAAAATTCATTATATCTCATGAACGAAGACAGATGGGACATTTGTCTCTCATATTTGTATGACTCTTTTTCATTATTTTTACTCGTACAATCAGCTCACTCCCGAAGTGGGTCCCACAAGTTACGAAACACCCTGTATTTCACGAGAAACGTACGAAGCGAAGTGGAGAATGGCAGAATAATACCGCTCGTGCAGAGCGGCGGATTTATTCGATTTGCTCGATTTCACGGGCAAGAGGAGCGCAATTAGTTGCCAGCCTACCAGCTTGCAACCGATCGAAGCGAAGACGTATCCCTGGTTAATCGAGTTGCCTAAACGAAGCGCAAACCGTCGGTCACGAGAGCGCGATCCTGTTTCTCTCTCTCTCTCTCTTTCTCTCTCTTCGTGCGCACCTGTTACGTCGTTGACGAAGGAAAGGAGGGCTCCTCGGTGAGTTCATCCAACCACCGTTGATCGAGCACACTCGCCTCGCCGTTCCCCCTGATTTCAAGCTGGGTAATTGCCGAGGCGCGAGCTGCCCGCGAGGGAAATCTCCGCGTTCCCATCTTCCGTGCAACAATTGGAAACCGGATAGGACGGGATCGATCGGCGTTCAACGGATGCAAGTGAACGACCGGATGGATCATTACGCGGATCCAGCCACAAACGTCACGCTGAAGTCGCATAAATATCTATAAACGTTCGTTCGGCTGCGCGTGAACGTGAAAGCTCGGCCGTTAATCATTAAGGATCACCGGGAGACGAGCGTGAGTCGAGTCCTTCGTAGACACGTAAAACACGTTTGCACGCGCGTATGTGTGTGTGTGTGTGTGTGTGTGTGTGTGTGTGGTTATGTAGAACAGGGTAAAATATGCAGCTGCACGTCGTGATTGGTGTACCCTGTGGTTGAGGTTGAAAAATAGACGGCTGTTGGCCGCGCGAAAGCGCGGAAGGTGCCTTACATTTAAGCACACGCCGGTTGACGCAAGGAGTGGTGGCAGGTTTCTGCGTTTAAGGGAGTATTCTAGTGTGAACTTGTGAAAAAACCGATGCCGAAATTAGTCGAACAAATAATTAAGAAACGCGGTGGATATATCGACGAAAAGAAAAATTAATTTTCTTGTGCAAAATTAATGTTATTATTACTATGTATAATATATATAATATTATAATATTATAATATATTATAAAAATTATAATATTATATATTATATATATATATAGTAAAATATATATAATATTAAACGCGGTGGATATATCGACGAAAAGAAAATTTAATTTTCTTGTGCAAAATTAATGTTATTATTACGATATATAATATATATAATATTAGATATTATATATATATAATATAATATATATAATATTAAACGCGGTGGATATATCGACGAAAAGAAAATTTAATTTTCTTGTGCAAAATTAATATTATTATTACTATATATAATATATATAATATTAGATATTATATATATATAACATAATATATATAATATTAAACGCGGTGGATATATCGACGAAAAGAAAATTTAATTTTCTTGTGCAAAATTAATGTTATTATTACTATATATAATATATATAATATTATATATTATATATATATATATATATAATATAATATATATAATATTAAACGCGGTGGATATATCGACGAAAAGAAAATTTAACTTTCTTGTGCAAAATTATTATTACTATATATAGTATATATATACAATATAATATATATAATATTATAATGTAAACTATATATACCTCTCCCAGCTTAATACAACTAACTTTGAAGTAAATTGAAGAAATTACAACAATTTCCTAATTTATTTAATTGTTTTCCAAATTTATTTAATTCATAATTTATATCATAATTTATTTAATGATAAATCATAATTTATTTAATGGTCTTCCAAATTTATTTCATTTTCTGCAAGTGTCCCAATACTTCTGGAGAGGGGAGTATACACCCCGCTCTTGTAGTTAAAATCATCATGTAGGTACGATCCATGTCCGCACGATCTATCCTTCGTCGTCCCTTTGAAAAATCACTTTGGGGGAAGCCAAATCGAATTCATCGGAACGACAGAGACACCACTCGGATATCTGTTCGTGGAGCACACACCGTGGCCGAGCGTCAGAGTCGGTGAAACATGCGCGATTGCTGGCGGTTCGAGGGGGGCCACGGGTACGTAACGGTAAAGATCGAGCAACAGCCGGGCTAAAAGTCGCAGCGTGAATACGTGTGCGCACACGCGTACGTATGTATGTACGTCCGTCGCGGCGGCGTGAGTTTTCGTTTCACGGTCAGAAGGATAATCCTTCTCTCTGTCACTTCTCATTCGTCTTTCTGTCCCCCTGGCTAATTGAGTTGCTCCGGCCCCGGCCACGGATCTCTGTCACGTTTCATTCCCTCCCCGTCTCCGTTTCACCGTCGACATCCGAACGACGAAACCGTCGTTTCCAGGGATATACGGTGCGTATATTACTCTCCACGGCCATGGACGAAATTGGATTTCGTCATTCTCGCCACCTGTAAGAACAGGGCCAACCTGTTACACGCCTACCTCGCCTCTTTCTCTTCTCTTTCTGTATTTTTGCCAGGAAGGAAGGACACGACGACGCTCGCACCGAGGAGATATATGAATATGTCGTGGTGATCGTATAATCCGGCGGTTGAACGCGACCGCGGAAAATAATCCGACATTTATGCCCTCGTGGTATGCCGTAGGCGGATTAATCGTTTGTGTTTTAACTTCCATTCACGCCCTTTGTGCCCCGCGTGACCGAGCGCCGGTTTATTGTTCGTCACACGCGGAGATTAGTCCTTTGGAAAGCCCGTTGAATTATGATCGCCGGTGGCTCTTCTTCCTTCTGCGTTATTGGAAGGCCACCGCGGTATGCCGCGGCGGAGAGAAGCCAAGGAAACGGATGGATGGGAATAAAATAGCCTCGCGTTGCTGTGTTCGCGGATTGTAATGCGAAGACGCGCGATTTTTCATTGTATGTGGCGCGAATAAAGGCGCTTGAAATTCCTGCGTGCGCAAACAACTCCGAAGCCAGGGCCGAGATTCATCTTTCAGCTTCGGAAGAATGAAGCATCGAAGTTGGCGGAGTTGGTTTCAAAACACGTTCTACGCGAAGTAATCACACTTTGTAATAGACAATTTATAAAATTTTCAGTCACCTCGAGCGTCCTCCTTTTCAGTTTCACTCTCACTCTCACTGCAAAGTTATTGCAATTCAAAGAATCGCCACAGTGGTATCCAAAGGATATATCTTCCATCGCGTTCACAAAAGTTCACGTGACTAATTGTCCAACTGCTTGGCTTATGTTCCAGCGGTTTGCAAGGAGGGTTGCCACCCAGTGCACGGCCACTGCAACGTGAGCGGCGAGTGCAAGTGTCGACACGGATGGCGCGGTGAACTGTGCGACCAGTGCACACCGTATCCCGGCTGCAAGCACGGATACTGCAACGGTTCCAGCTGGCAGTGTATCTGCGACACGAACTGGGGTGGTATCCTCTGCGACCAGGATCTCAACTATTGCGGCACGCACGAGCCCTGTCAGAACGGTGGCACGTGTGAGAATACAGCGCCAGATCAATATAAGTGCACCTGTCCCGAGGGATTCTCCGGACCGACTTGCGAGAAAGTCGACAATCCCTGCGCCTCCAACCCTTGCGTCAATGGAGCGACCTGCAGAGAACTGGGAGAGAGCGCTCATTGCGAATGCGCTCCTGGATTCTCCGGGCCTTACTGCGTCACGGACATCGACGAATGCGCGTCCCAACCTTGCCAAAACGGAGGCACCTGCGTTGATGGGAAGAACGGGTTCGCGTGCAACTGTCCACCAGCCTGGCAGGGCATCCTGTGTCAGTTCGACGTGGACGAGTGCGCCTTGAAGGAATCGCCGTGCAAGAATTCGCTGACCTGCGTGAACCTTGCTGGCGACTATAAGTAAGTGGGAACGTCATTTGCTCGTCATTTCATGTACCTGATCGTGTAACACTTGAAACTCTCGCTGAAGTTAAATCTGAAGTGAGATCTTTCAGTCTTTCAGCCTTGCGTTATCAATTAGAAACAGAACGATGCTTTGATATTAGACAAATGTAAAAAAGACGACAATGCCAAAATTTGCTTGTTGGCGACAAATTGTTCTCATTACTAAATTGGTCATTACTAAACTTAAACTCGATCTGATTTCAGGTGTCGCTGCAGGAGCGGTTTCACGGGGAAAAATTGCACGAAGAACATCAACGACTGCGTCGGCCAGTGTCAACACGGAGCGCTGTGCATCGACCTGGTCGACGACTATCACTGCAGCTGTACCGCGGGATATTCAGGCAAGGATTGCGACGTGGACATCGACGAGTGCGCCTCGAAGCCTTGCCAAAACGGCGGCGAATGCAGAGACCTGGTGAACTCTTACGAGTGCGTGTGCCCAGTCGGTTTCACCGGATATCAATGCGAGATCGACAGGGATCACTGCAGCCCGAATCCATGCAGAAATTCTGCGCCATGCTTCAACACGCAAACGGACTACTATTGCCACTGTCCAGAACAGTGGCAGGGGAAGAACTGTTCCGAGCCGGCAGCCCATAATCCGCAATTCGGCGTCATGGATGAAGAGTCTGGCTGCGGTAGCGAGGGCACGCCATGCGGAGGCAGAGGCAGATGCAGCGGCGGTAGATGTATTTGCGATCCTGGATACACAGGGATGCACTGCCACGAGAACATCAACGATTGCAGAGGGAATCCTTGCTTGAACGGCGGCACTTGCGTCGATTTGGTTAACTCGTTCCAGTGTATCTGCAGGGAGGGATGGACTGGAGATTTATGCGATCAAGGTGAGCGGATATATTCAAAGTCGGAGTAAAATCCTGTCCAAACCGATTCTACTTACATTTAGCCTCTTGCAGTGGAATGACATAACAGTGCTTGTTATTTGCCTCTAAACTGCAATACGACACGAACTGCGTCAAGTGAATTCTACGTCGACTGAATTCATTGTTCGAAATACATACCTCGCGTCGGGTTCTTTTCGAATGTGTTGCTTGGACTTTTGCGAGAAATTAATTTCCAGCGCAAGAGGTTAAAGATGATTTAAGAACACTGAAAACTAGATTTATCAGTTGATTCTATTTTAGACGTAGACGAGTGCACAGCCTCCCCTTGTCGCAACAACGGCACCTGCGTCGACGGAGTGGCGGACTTCACCTGCATTTGTAGAGACGGCTGGAAAGGGAAAACCTGCGCCCTTCGTGCCGGCCACTGCGAACCTGGTACGTGTCGCCACGGTGGAACTTGTCAGGATCGTGGTGATGGATTCACCTGTCATTGTCCTCCAGGATGGGAGGGAGCTGCCTGTCACATAGCGTCGCCAGCGTGCGCGAGTAATCCTTGCGAGAACGGAGCGACCTGCGTGAACACCGCCGATGGCAATTACAGATGCGTCTGTCGCGAAGGTTTCGAGGGGCCGAACTGTCGTCGAGACGTTGACGATTGTCAACCGTTACCGTGTTTAAACGGAGGGAAATGCGTAGACGGAATCAATTGGTTCAGGTGCGAATGTGCAGCAGGTTTCACCGGTCCGGACTGTCGGATAAACGTGAACGAATGCGCCAGTGACCCCTGCACAAGTGGATCGACATGCGTGGACGGTATAGCGATCTACTCCTGCATCTGTCCGCCAGATAGAACCGGTGCTCGCTGCGAGATCCGCACCGCCGGTGGCCCAGGATGCCCCATAGCCAGCTGGGACGACGACTGCAACGTCTGCGAGTGCAGAAACGGCAAGAGCCAATGTAGCAATATCTGGTGCGGTCCTGGCAACTGTCTGAATGGTACATCGTGCCTAGCTCACGAGGTCTGTGTACCCAGTCCAAGCGAGAGTTGCCTGGCTCCGTCGTGTCTAGCTTGGGGTGAATGTCGTCCAATAGAAACCGGAAGAAGAGTAGGACCACCTGCTCTGCCTGCGCCGCCTTCTTGTTGGCCTGGACAGGCCACACCAGGTCCAACCTGTTCCAGATTGACCATCTTGTTAAGAAGAGACACTCTCGCCACAGGCACGTCCGTCGAGATCCTCTGCAGACGATTGAGGAAGCTCCTAGCTGACCCAAGAAGGCCGCAATCCATCGTTCTTCTGTGCGATCTTAAACCTGGAGACAACGACACAGTGGAAGTGACTGTCTTCTCCGAAGCAGCCGCGGACGCGGCCAGAGATCTAGGTGAAGCTCTCAGCAGACCTCTGGGCAGACCTCTCGCTCTGGCCTCCGTGCTGGAGGTCAAAGTGGAGACGGCCTTGCTCAGTGAGCCAAGTTCCGTGAACTCCAACAGCGCCGGTAGCTACGTGGCCGTTCTAGGCGGAGCTCTGGCGACAATTTTAGTCCTCGCGCTGTTCGGTGGACTGTGGTATCTTAGAACGATCAGACAGAGATCGAGTTTGACCGCAACGACCAGCAGCGAGACCTCGTTGCATCGGCATCGTAGCGATTTGGACGAAAAGTCGAACAATCTTCAAAACGAGGAGAACCTGAGGAGATACGCGAATCCCTTGAAAGATCAGGATCAAGGAGAGCCAAGGGTCTCCGTGGTGAGACCTCTGTCGGGGACTTCGTTGGCTCTTGGCGCGACAGAAGAAAGTTTGGAGATGGTCTCCGAGGACAGTAGACATCGTTTGCCACCGCTTTACAAACCTCCGAGCGCCGAGGCCAGGAACAACACTGCCAGTTTCACGTACGAAGAAGGACCCCACAAGCCGTACAGTAAACCAAGACTCCAGGAGCCGACGTATTCTTCTCACCAGCAACCAGGCACTAGCCAGACTTCAGGATCCCATCAAGTGCTCACGGTTCACGTGTAACACGATGGACTTGCGAATGTTTAAATACATCGACCTTCGAGGAAAAAAATATTGTCCATACTTTCGGACGAAGAGAACAGCTGCCAAGGACATCAAGGAAGAATGATCATTAATGATTGGCTTAGTTTTAACGAACAGATCGCACGGATCTCTCACTTTAGGAAATTAAATTGTGAAAAATTGTGCATTCCGTTTCGAGAAGTTCCCTCTTCTTCGTCGAGTGATATAAAAACATGGAAGACATAGAACGATGCAGAAGGGAAGGGACATATTTCTTTTTCAACAAGGTTTCATTGATAAAAAGGAAAAGATTGTTTGAACAGAACCGTTTTTATCACAAAAGAGATCATCGTTCTCTATCTTCCTCAAGATGAATCCCCTCGCTATTCCACGACAATAATCGACGGTCTACAATTATATATCAACAGCGCCGAGTTGTTTTATCGTTGTACATATGTATATAGCCCGTACTTATTAATTTCGCTAAGCCTGTATCACCTCTGAACGCCGTCGTCCCTATGGACAGCCTTAAGGTCTAACTATCGACGTTGTATCCGCGTTAAAATCGTAGGCATTCATGCACGATCCGAAGCCGAGAACACGGCCAATTAACGACAGCCACCGAATACGTTTTCGTAGAGCTATAGGCGAATAGCACGTAGGCGAATTAATCTTGCGTGAACGGAGGCTTCGGATGTTCCGTTGGACGATATTATTGTGATACTCATAGAGCGAACGAGAGAAGGAGTGCGAGAGAGAATATCGTAGAGTTTATCCATCGTGACACCCTCTTTGATAAGTTACGAGCCGATTAATCGATCGTTTCAGCCAGCGATCGGCCTGAAAAAATAATTCGTTCGTCGATTAATTCACTGGTCTTTTTTTTAAGATTTCTCAATGATTTTCAACAGTTTCATAAATATTGCAGGAAAAATCAGTTATTTCGTTGATGATGTTCATAAATGCTGATCAAGTGAATTAAAAAGAAGAGAACGATGTATTTTTTTCTGTAGACAGAGGGCGCGTACGGAGGATTTTTGCCAACGACGAGAAGCGACAAACGACACGGTCGCACGATCGAAGCGACGTATAATGTAAATAGATCCACAGTACATAGATGCAGATACTTTCCTGCCCCTTTTTTTTTTTTTTTTTTTTTTTTTTTTTTTTGGATCTCCCTCACCTATATCCTCCTATCTTCTCCCTGTTAGATGTGCAATTTTTATTTCTTTTTTCTCTTCTCTCTCTTAGTTCCAAGCGTGTGACAACGCGATCAACGACGCACGAAAAGCACACGTGTTACTAGACTTTCATCGAGGAGAAGATCGCATAAACTCGTATTAGGCATACGTAAGCTGTAACGGAAGAAAAATTTTTATAACAGATAGTTTATTTTATAAAGAAATCTATATTATTATACAAAATATATAAAAGCGATGGAAAAATATATATATATATAAATATATATATATATATATTATATTATTTTATATTATATTATATTATTTTTTATTTTTTTTTTATTTCCTTTTATTAATTTGTTGAGAGAACACGGACAACAGTTCCCCCCCCCCCCCCCGGTAACTCGAAATTCTGCTTATCGATCTACGATCGATCGAAAAAAAAAATGATCTCGTCGAGATTTTTCTTCTTCGCTTGCAATTGAGGCGAACTAATGTCCCTGGTCCCTGATCCTTAGATAGCTAATGGATAATCCACGCGTTGTGATCAGCCCCGTGTCAAATAAGCGCGAAGGAAGCATAAGCGAGTGCGTGTAAATAAAGTTAAGCTCCTTCCGATTCCCGCAATCATTTTTATTTTTATTTTCTTTTTTTTTTTTTTTCACCTATGATTACAATGACAACGACGACGACGACTGTGACGAAAAACGACGAGGACGATGATGATGGTGATGATGATGAACGAGTTTCAATAAAAAGTACAACCCTTAAAACACCGTTTGGTTTTCACTGGTTTTCACTCTGTCTCTACCCGAATGCAACAGGCCGAACGAATTCTCTCACGTGGTGAGAGTCGACGTCCGCGCAGGTTGCATTCAAATCACCGGGAACGCAGAATCGTAAGGAGACGTGCCTTCCGGGGGCAGCTGCCACAAGCGAACAACACCAGAAGCAGAACGGAACGGGACAACGCGTCTCGGATTTAATCGCGTTTAAACGAATGTGGAAAGTCTGTTGGAAACGAAACACTTGGCGGTATGACGAATAGAGTAATGTCACGTTACGTGTTAATCGAAGAGAATGGTCAATTAGTGGAAGAAAATCGTGGGTATACCGAAGATTCAGAGACTAGTAAGAAATTTGAAATACCAAAATGTCAGGATGACTCTGAGCTCGTTTATAATTTGACTCGACTCGTACAACGAATTCAAATATAAAAATTCTCGAACATTCATTTATGTTCGTCGCTACGTGTACATTTTTACTTGCTTCTTTATATTCTTTAATTTTCGTAAAAGAAATTCGTAAGATGAAATAAAAAGCAGTAGCTGGTGCTATACAGATGATGTTTCAACGTTCTTATCTACAAATGAAATGCTCCACGTGTCGGACATCAGTTTTTTTTCAGTCATTCTGAGCGCTCAGTCTAAACCAATCGCTGGAGAACAATCGTGGCCGTTGGATCCGGCAAAACCGGCCACGGATTTCAATAGATCGTTTCATTGAGGATAATACAGTGTTCATTAACATCGAAAGCGCGTCTGAGATTAACAAAGGACCCGTGTAAGCAATTTCGTGAGACGTTGGGACGGTAAATCGGTGGCCATCGGGACGATCTTAACCACGGTACTTACACAAGCCGCGTATACAAACCGCGTGACTGCTGAATGAACGATCTGCCGAAATTACAATACAATGGCCCAGAAGAGCCACTTGACGAATACTCGGTAAATGAGTCAGCCCTGTTGCTCCTCGGCCGAATAAGGTCCGTGTGAACCACCAGGTCCAAGAGCACCGTCACCGTATAAAACGGATGCCTTGAGAAAGCGCAAGAGCCAAGGTTACAGGCCCGAGCTCTATAATACCATGAAATACGACGCGCTTTAACACCTATGAATACCATCTACAGATATCGCGAACCCTCCACCAAACGATGTCCAACATCTGACACGAGAAATCTGAGTAGTATAAATCTGAAAATGCGAAATACTTCTACGTATGACGAAAAATTTGTTCACGATATGAACGTTTCCCGAAAGTCTCGATAAATCCTGAATGTCTTGTTTGAAGTGTTGCGGAAATCTTGAAAGTTTCGAGAGTTTTCGATGGATTTTAAGAGTAACGGAATATAAGTATTCGATGTCCGATCCCTCTTTCAAGCGTTTCAAATAACGTATACTTTGTTCAAGCGATACGCTGACGTTAAATATTAATGAAAGCCTGGAATTAATACAGTTAAAGATTAATAATGTAGATATAAATACAGTTTAATACAGTTAAAGATAAATAATGTAGATATAAATACAGTTTAATACGGTTAAAGATTAATAATGTAGATGTAAATACAGTTTAATACAGTTAAAGATTAATAATGTAGATATAAATACAGTTTAATACGGTTAAAGATTAATAATGTAGATGTAAATACAGCTTAATACAGTTAAAGATTAATAATGTAGATATAAATACAGTTTAATACAGTTAAAGATTAATAATGTAGGTATAAATTTAGATTAGATTAAAAATGTAAACGTTACTGCTAAGACTGTCACTGCCAAAAGGTCAAGATAACTTCAAGCGATGTCGATCTCATTATCAATTGAACCTTCGCCGCAAACACATCGGCCTGAATTCCTAACTACATCTTACCATAAATTTCTAAACATTTTAATTGTTTAAACGTTATTTATAATGCTTTAATTATCACAATTAAGTTCTAATTAAAAATTTTCAATTTAAAACATTTATATCCTTAATACATTTTCGCGATACTTTTAAACATTAGTTCAACAATTCATAAATATTTAATTAAAGTATTATTTAATAATTTCAGTCCCGTTTAATAATTATTAATAAATATCCTATTAAATTTTAATATTAATAAATAACCGATTAAACGAAAATTTATGTTCGAAGTTATGTAAAACTTATCGTGCATGCCTCTAATTATGTTCATGAACAATTTTGATTCAAATATTGAATGCAGTTTGCAAGAAATTAAATATTATTTGGAAGAGCGCTTCGGTCTATTGAATAAAATTTGTAAATCTCCATTAATGCATTCTCCAAGTCGAATAGAACGTTGATAAGGAAACAATGTAGGATGTTTAGAAAAAAAACAATGAAGACACAACCGCAAAAGTTTGCAAATTAATCCTCAAATAAAAATTTAAAATTTAAATACTGTGAAATAGCGCCGCGTAGCGGTGAAGCGGCTAAAATCTATTACCGTCTTTGTTGCATACTCGTGCGCTCTTTATCTGCCACACAGTATAAGTGCGACAAGAACAGCAATAGATTTTTAGTTCCGTTATTTCACCGCTACGCGATGCTAGCATTTCACTGTCTATAAATTAAATAAATTTTCATTTGCAAACACAAACTAATTAAAAGGATCAATTTACGAATTTTTGCAGCTGTATTCTCAGAATTGAACTATCAGCTTCTCTCCTACGTGGTGACCTGTAAAATGTATGTATAAAATTTTGAAACCTCTCGCAATAGATCGATACACCCTTATGTATATGTATGCAACTACGAATTCAAATTTCAAATTGCCTGAAATAGTGATTTGAAAGTGATCCTTTCTCGATCATTCTCATTGTCCATATGTGATAACTTCGTGTCATAAAAATTTAAAATTATGTTACCGACATATTAATAAAATAAATAAAAACGAAAGAGAACGTATTAATTAAAAAGTTCAAGTTGGGCAAGACAAAAAAGAATGGAGCCTTTCGAAGCGTCTGAAGTAATTCCGTACGCTTCTCATCATTCTGAAATTCTATTTCCTATGAGAAACATACGTTTCAGAGAATATTTGATTTGAAAAATATTACTGAATTGCCGGATTCTTACTTGAACTATTACGGAAACGAGTGGGAATTTCTGGGCGATGAGGAGGAAGAGGTAATTCTGGAAGAAGAGGAGGAGGAGGAGGAGGAGGAGGAGGAAGAGAGAGAACCAGAAGAAGTGGACATTTTTGCGGATTTTCCGGAGTTCGTGGTCAAGAAAAAAATTAGACTCGAACTAGAAAAAGAAAAGCTGCGAAAAATCATTGATGTAATTCCAATCGAAATTCAATAAAAAGAAAAAAAGAGAGAGATCGTTTTCGTATAGAAAAAATATATAAAGAAACATTAAATTAAATTAAATTTTTAGATAAAAGAAGAGAAATATTTATCGGAGGAAACGCTGATCACTCCGGAAGAGGAATCGATCGTTTCTGTCGAATTGTCCGTAGAAAGTTCTATTCACCATTGTCTCAAAGATATAGATATCAGCGATTCCCAATTGAAATTACAAAATCTATACACGATATTTCCAATTCCTGACGATCCTGGTTTGGTGCCCGCGTTCTGGATCATTCACGAACGTAAAATCGAATCTTATCCAGATGACAGTGTGCTGAAATTTTTCGACTTGGCAAAGGCATCTCACATCAGACCTATACAGGCCTTGGAGGATATGTTACTGTCTGAGAGAATTAATTTGCAGTATTATGGAATCAATCCGCGTGCCATTAGACCTCTTTGCGAAGCTCTGATGAAAAATCCTTTTGTACATTTAGTCAATCTCACAGTAAGATAAATAGCCTTCCATGAAAATTAACAAATATTGGTATAATGTTAGCGCGAATGAAAGTAGTATCACAATTAACAGAAATACTTTGATTGATATTAAGGAAATTTCATTAAAATTGCGAAAAGAAAAGAAAAAAATCTTGAACATATTCGCCCGAAATAATATTATTTCACAGGGCAATTGGTTATCAGAAGATGCTTGTTATCATCTAAACGATCTCCTTCAGAACAACAACATAATACACACATTGTTGTTATCAGGATGCAAAATTGGCGCAAAAGGTGCCGCGAAACTTCACGATGGAATTTCGGAGAATGTAACATTGAAGAAATTAGATCTCTCTGATTGTAACATTGGTAACGAAGGTTTAGACCATATCACCGATGCAATGTGCGATAACGAGAGCATCGAAACTCTTTTAATCAACGATAATAATCTCGATGAATCTTGCGCGGGAACTTTACAAAGATTGCTCTCCTGTTCGAAGACAGTGAAGCGTTTAGGATTGTCATGGAATTCTTTGTACACCGCAGAAACTTGGAAGAAACTGATCAGAGGGTTCGAAAACAATGAAGTCTTAGTCGATCTTGATTTATCGTGGAATGCTTTAGGGGAAGAATGCGTTCCATATATTCGCCGATTATTAATGCGTTCTTTGTCATTGAAAAAATTACATTTAAATGGTAATATAAAGATCATACTTTTCTTTTAATACAAAGATCTCTTGTCTTTACTAGAACTTTACTAGATCAGAATAATGAACGGTTGATATTTAGAAACTAATTTAATGTCTAATACTATATTATATTTCAATCACATTCAGGAAATCGATTTTACAATGAAGATGTAGAAACCATAGCGAAAGGATTATCAAAAAATACAAAACTCGAGGAGCTATATATGGGTAACAACCCTATAAAAGCTGAAGGAGCACTTAATCTTGTTAAAGCAGTTACACCTGACAAATCGCCTGAAAGTCCATTACGTATTTTGGATCTTACGAATATTTGGGCAAATAAAAAAATATTACCGGAGCTTGAAACAATTCAAAATAGGAAACCGTGGCTTGACATTAAGTTAGGAGGAATACTTAGCAATTATAAAGTGAAAGATCCCGATATACAAGCAATACTTTTGAGGAGAGCCAAATATGAATCCATGAAACCAAAGAAAAAACAACATCGCAGAAACTTTGGCCACTTTGTGTTATCACTTTCTGACGGTCCTATTTCAAGAGGTATATGTATACAAAAATAAAAATAATGTTACAATTATAGTAAGTGAAATTAACATTACAGGGATGTTTGTAAAACTAATAAAAAAATTTCGATTGAAGTTATCTCAATCTCTAATAAATGAATTAATAAATGCATTTGCTGATGTAAGGCATGATGTCGATCAGGAATTATTAAAATCTGTCTATATGAAACATTTTCCAAACACAAAACTTCCGCTGGAAAAACCTGTTAAAAAAAGAAAAATTAACGGACCAAATAAAAAAAAAGAGAAAAAGACAAAAACAAAAGAAAAAATACAGCTATGAAAATGAATGTTATGATTTATTACAATATTCTAACTTATAATTTAAATAAAGTATAATTATATTACAACTATATTTTTTAACAAATAGGAAATAAATACAATACAAAACATTATAAAAAAATTACCAATTAAATTGTAAAGTTTGATGAATTTCTTAATATTAGTCTATGTAAAATATTCTAGCTGAAATATCGTCAACAATCCAATTTATTCCCTCCACGAGATTTTCTCCCGTAACTGCTGAACATTTGTATATTTGCCAATGATGAGTCTTAATACTGGGCAATTCTAAAATTTCTGCAATGTCAGATGCAGATAATGCTCCAGGCAAATCTTGTTTATTTGCAAGTATTAATAGACTTGCACCTTCTAATCTTTCCTCTTGTAAGAGTTTATATAATTCTATCTTGCAATCCTCCAATCTTCTTCTATCTGCACTATCAATTACCCATATAAGACCATCTGTAGATTCAAAATAATTTCTCCAGTAAGAACGCAATGACTTTTGACCACCCACGTCCCATACGTTTAATTTATATCCACGATGTTCCAAAGTTTTAATATTAAAACCAAGAGTTGGTGATATTGTATCAATTGGTTCTCCGTTAATTCTTTTTAAAACTGTTGTTTTGCCAGCATTATCTAAACCTCTGTAAATATATAAAATATAAAAGATACACAAAACAGTTTTATAAAAATATATGTCAAATTATTCAGTATACATGTATATATATATTTTTTTTAATATAAAATATCAATGTAAATGACACCATAACCTAAAAATATTAAAACACGTAAAAATAAAAATACGTACAACATTAAAATACGCATTTCTTTTTCCTTTTGCTTCAACTTCTTAAGTACTGTTAGCAACCCCATAATTAATTACATCAGGGATATCACTGATCACAATTTTATACACATAGTGTGCATCCAAAAGATATAAAGCTCTTCAACTTGACAACCTTAACCTCTATTGAAAACAACAATGTCAAATATAACACTTAAATATAAAATTACAATATAGTCAATATTTTGTCATATGTGTACATTCAATATTAATAATAAATGAAATACCAAGAATAATTTATTAAAATATATTAATAAATATATTAATAAATTTATTAAAATATATATTAAAAATTATACAACATATATTAAGATAAAAGTAATTCTGTGACTTTATTAACAACGTCAGGATGGCAAAGTGCATTAACAATATTTTCAGTCGTATGTTGAATAAAAGGATAAGCATTCTTTGCATCACTATCAGTTTCAGAATTGTCTTTTAACAAATCAATATAGTTTTCAGAAAATCTGTCCCTCTTCATTTTCACAAATTCTTCTAATTTTGTTCTACTAAGTTCATGAAGTAACTTTACATAAGCTGGATACTCTGTTGCTAAATCTTTAGCAGTCCATACAGTACGTTTTTTTCTTTTAGCAGATAAGTCTACATTTGCCACAGTTTTGCATTCTTCAACAGCAATATTTAGCTGATAAATAAATTTTAATTTTAAACTCATAATTAATATCAATATAGTTTAAATTACTGATTTTTATTATACATTACCAAGTTTATACAATCAGATTCATCAGGTACATTACTGACATCCTTTCCAATTCTAGCCACTATTAATTTAACAATGGCTTCCTTAACTCTTGATATATTATCTGTTATTATTGGTAGCCATATATTAACACTAACAGTTAATTCTAATGATTCAACATAATGCCACCAACCAGGAGGAACAAGTAATACATCTCCTGGTTCTAAAGTTATTAATCTTGCTGTGTCTTCTATCTTTAATATATTAATTTCATCTTCTTTAGTAGGACAGAAAAAATTATATTTACTATATATTGTAGATTCTTCATAAGGAATTCTTGTTGGCTGGAGAAAATTACTTGAACTTGGAGGAAACAATAACCACTGTTTCCTAAAAAAAAAATAAATAATTTTATTTCTTTGATATAATTCTTGTTTTCATTTTTACATATATAACAAACCTTCCATGAATTTGGGCAACTAAATTACAACCATAAGAATCCTGATGACAATTTGTGTGAGCTCCTTTGCTTCCAATCCAAAGAGTAGAATCATTACCAGTTTTATCAATATTAAACCTTTCCCAATTTATTGAATTTATTATTTCTGATTTATCTTTGAACCACTCTTGCATATACTTATAATCAAAGTAATACCATTCTTTACTATCTTCATGGAAGTTCATGTTTTGAATAAAGTCTAATAGTGTCATTGAAACTATTGAACAATTCACCTCCCATTGTGGACTCTAAAAAAAATATGAAATATTTTTTAGAATTTGTCACAACAATATCTAAATACAAATTTAGAAAAAAACAGATTGACTAAAGCAACAGCAATTTACCATAGTTCCAGCATTATAACCAATTCGAAATGGTAATTTAATATCGCCGAATCTTTCAGCAAGTTCTGATAAATTCCATTCTAATAATTTCCAATAATATTCACCTTTCTCATTTTGCAACATTTGTTGAAATACTACTGGCTCTTTAATTTCCATAATAGCTTGATGTATAACCTTTTTTGATGGTGAATTTAATTTATCCATCGTTGTAAATTATTTGTTCTTCTCAAATATCAAAATTAATTAGTTTATAAATTATCCCATTTGAAAATATAAATTCAATTTTATTTATTATATTAGTTCTTAAAATATTAAATGTTTATTCTTTTATATAAATGTTTATAAATAGAATAAATATTTCATTAATAAAATTAAAATAATTTTTGTGAATAATAAATATGCTTACAAAAATTAAAAATTTTGTTTAACTTTTTAAATTATAGGTTATGTGTACAATGTACTTATATACAAGTGTTTATATATATATACGTGCACACGCCTATCATGTTGTGTGTATTTTGCTAACTGACCTCCAGATTCACTCTGTGGTCAGTTAACAAGGCAGTATTCCACATTCTAACCTAAAAATAATTTCACAGTAGTAAATATGTTGAAGTACACGCAACTGTGTCTAAATTATTTAAAATCACACTCAACACTTCTTTCTCATCAGAATAATGTATTGGTGCAACAAAGCCGGGTAATATATCTTATAATCTATTTTGTAGAATATATGAAATCAAAGATTAAGTACTTCGAAAATAAAGAATTATATATTGTTTTTCATTTTAGAACACATATATCTTAAAAAGAAAATATCCGGCACCTCTTTATAAAAAACATCAGAGATTTCCACGGATGACACATAAACATTTCATTTATGAATATGTAGAAAATACAAATCGAAGAAAACAAAAAAAGATTGACTTAGTTTTGTTAGAGGATGTAAAAAACGTTGGTGAAAAAGGTGAGAAGGTTTCAATAACTTCTCAAAGAGCTTATGAGACTCTAATATTACCGAAATTGGCTGTATATGCAACTCCTGAAAATCTCAAAAAATATTTAATTGAAGATGAAATGAAAAAGAAATTGTCTCTAAATAGCTCTAAATTTGTAACAAGAACAATAGATATATTATCTCAATGTTATTTGCCAATAACAATGTCCATCGAAAATCCATGGACTATAGAAAAATGGCATGTGAGAGTAGCTTTTCGTAATGAAGGATACATTGTACCTGAAGATACTATAACTCTTCCAAAGAAGACTATAACTGGACCTGACTTAAACATAGAAAATAAAGAATTTTATGTTATTGTCAAAATTAATAATCAGGAGGAAGTAAAAGTCAGATGTAAAATACATCATTACACTTCTGATCCCGAAAACAAAGTTATATATGAAGTTCCATTTTACCAATTACCAAGCATAGCAATTTTTCCAGAAGATCAACCAATATTAGATTCCCTTCCAAAACATCCTTTAGCTGATAAAATAGATGATGATCTAAAAAAATAAATAATATATTATATTTTAGTAAATAAATTATTCATTTGACGAAATTAATTAATTTTTTCTACCTGTATTCACTTATGTACATATATATATATTTTAAGTTTTGCACAATTAAATAATATAATAAATAATTAAAATAATAATTATTTCCTTCAAGATACATCCATGTAAAATTATTTTCTTCGTTGATATAATTTCTTTTTATTGTAAATCGATATTTGTAAATATCTATATTTATAAAATACATGATATAGATATGTAATCAATAATTGATTTATATATCATTGAATAAGAATTTGCTTTTCACTTTTCATTTACAGTTAACCTGACTTCTTACTAATTCCATCATTGCCATAGTATCATAGTTAATTATTTTGCTACTTTAAAATGGAAGACAAATATTTTGGATGGGATGAAATTTCTAATGGATTAATTTTATTAGAGTAATGAAACATCTAAAAATTCAAATATCTCATATTTTTATATAAATTACGAATTATAATTTATACATAAATAAAATACGAATTAAATTAATATCTTTTTTTATGTTTGAATATTAGTACACAAAAGACTGAAGATGAGCATATTAAAAAAATTAAACTACAGTCTGATCTTGATCATCAATCAAAAGTATATTGTCCACACTCATATTTGATTTTAAATTTCCATGAAACCTTAAGTCAACGTGATAAGGTATATAATGAAAAGGAAAAAAATTTAGTTAAAATGCTGTCTATTATTTCTTTATTACATTATAAGCACATGTTTTTTCAGCTTAGATTTAGAAAATATTATTTAAGAAAAGTATCTCCAAACGAACCGGATGTTATTATTTTGCAAGATATAAAAGATCTTGTGATGTTCTTATTAATCAGTCCCATAAGTCCTCAATTTGTGAATTTCTTTCATTTACCAGTTGTGGATCGTTTTTTGAGGGCAGCAATCCTTTATTTTCAATATTATATAATAACATGGGAGGAATTAATGAAAGAACGTGCAGCTACTATGAAAAAAGCACCAAATCCCTTAGCTCAGGGCTATAGATTTAGATATGCAGAAGAAATGCAAAATCTTCGTTGTGTTTTAGGTAGAGAATATGCTGATTTAATAGTAGGTTGTCAAGATATCATTCAATATCATCATATGACTAGTGGAAAAAAAGGAGCTCCATCTTTAACACAATCACAAGGAGAAAAAGATTTACGAATATATGAGGTATTAATTTGTATGACACATCGTATTGTTTGGATAGCTTTAGAACGCAAGTATTTCAGTTTAATTGGTGAGTGAAAGCTATAAAAAGTATAATAAAATAAAAAGTATAAATCATCTATAAAAAAAAAATAAATAAAAAATTATATTCAAACAAAAAGTAGGATATTTATTGTAGAAATTGAATTGCATAGATTATTTAGAACTGAAACATATAATATAGCTGAAAAGCGAAATATTTCTCCTACGATTCAAGATATGTTGCCTGATGACATTCAAGTATTGCAAGGTCATAAAATACAAGAAAAAAAAAAATTATTAAGAAATTCACCCTTAATACAAGAATTAATATATTCAGATTCTGATTATCGTCTTCTATCTTTAGGTGTGTTTTATACATTTCTTTTTTTACAAAAAAAAAAAAGAATACTATATTACGATTTATAGGAATAGAAGACAATTCAAATGATAAACGCATTCTTTACTTAAAACATGCACTTGTTGTTGAAGAAGATAAATTACATGAATTAGGAATAAAAGTTGGAATTTTAGGAGAAAATAGAACTAATTATGATATCTTATTAATGCCCTTGGAAGAAAAGGATGAAAAACAAGACAAAATTCAATTGTCTGATAAAAGAGAAGAACATGAAAGAATAAAAAGTATTAAAGATACAATACAAGATACAGTGAGTTTTTAAAAGTATGTTTTAAATGCATGCATTTATTACAAAATATTAATCATATTTTTATATTTAATATTATAGCAAATATCTATAAAAATTCAAAGACTTCCATCTTTTGAAACTGAACCTGATTTAACACAAGATTTTTCAATGAAAACAATTAATATTTCACCAAAAGGATATAAAATTGCTCATGAAAAAGCAAGAAAAAAATGGTTAATTAGAGAAATAAAACGCCAGGCACATAAAGAGATAGATACATATTCAGTAGCAACAATAGATTAATTATTTTCTTAAAAATAAACTAAGAATTATAAGCATATTTGTTATATTTACAATGTAAATTATTGTAATGTGAAATAACTTTATTTTCTTTTAATTGGATTTAATTTTTTCTAAACTTATATTCTTAACTAAAATTTGAGAAAATAATAATAATTTTAATATAAAAGTTTTATTAACAATAGAAATAACACTTACCAAACATTATTTTATTTGATGATAGAATGATTATATATCACTCAATATAACTTACAATGCTGTCATATAATCAAATATAAATTTTACAAATTTTTATTTCTGGCAATTGTATTTTTAAATAAATAAAATTTGGGAACTTTTATTTTCTGAAATAAGTACATGATTATTTGCAAAATAATTATTATAAAATATACAAGAAGTAATTAAAACAAATACAACAAACATTTTCTGTTTATAACAAACAATTTTTATTGAATGTTTGTTAAACTGAAATAAAATAAATTAAACACAAATCAATGTTGATTGCTATTTCAAAACTATTTTATTTTTCATGTAATTACTTAATGTTAATGTGAACTAGTAACAATTAAATAATTGAAAATATGTGTCTATATTTGATTTTCTAAAAGATTTATTTCAAACAGTAATTTAATTATTTTGTATTTAATATTACTATGTAATATTGAATAATGATGAATATACAAATTATAATATTTTTAGTTACATAAAAAAAAGGATTGTTAATAACTAATACAAAATAAAAAAAATTACTTAAAATTATTTATAACACGCATTGAAAAAAATTGTAAATAAAAATACTGATAATTTTGTATATCACATAAAATATCATTAAACACAGACACATATAATCAAAAATAACGCTTGTAGGATATGTGATAAGGGTGGATAAACTGAGTACAATAAGACAATGTAAAAAATATGCTTATAATTGGTAATGCCTAATAATGCGCACTAATGCTGATATTTTACAAGGAGATACACATATAGGTACATTTGAAGCAATGCATTTCTTTCATGATTAAATTTTGCATTGTCCTTATATAAATAATTACTGTACCTACTTACTACCATTATATATAATAACAATATATATGACATTAATTTAATCCCAATATGGGTTAAATTGTAAATTATATTGTGTTTTTTTCCATTTACAAGTGACAAATTTACTGTCCATTTGTGTTGGTTTACATTTAGTTAAAACATTTATTATTTAAGATATACTTCCTTGCGACCTATTATTTATGAATAATGACACGCATATACAAGGTACAAAAATTAATATCTTAACAAGTATATTTGGCACAGAAACTTTGACAATAAAAACTAGATCTCACAAAACCTGTACAATTCTGGTGTTACATGTAAATTGTTTTTTGTTGCTTTACTCTAATGACATTTATTTATAATCTACAAAGTGATTCAACATAGTTTTTTTTTTTGATTTTCAATTGCGATATGTATTAAAATTATGATAAAATCTGAAATATACTGCATACATTTGGAAACATTACATGTATTCTCTAGCTATAGCGATATTGTAATCATTTAAATATTAAATGGCAGTAAATGATTTAGTTATTCTTATAATTAACTAGAACAATCTAGTTTTACTCTCAGAATCTGTGCCTCGTTAGATTTTTTAGATTTGAATTTTTTATAGTTTTATTTTCAATAATAAAATAATATATCGCGTGTCATCTTTTTTTATAGGCTGCAAAAGAAATTGAATCATATTACAATTACTAAAAATATCAAAAATGAAACTATTTCGGCACTTCTTATTAAGTTGAATCTTTAATTATATGTTACAGCTATCTATTACTGAACATTTGTCTACATGATTATAATACAAAATGAAAAAAATGATAGTGATGATTATGCATATATGAGTAAGATTATTTGCAATTATTCGCATATAATTATTACAGCAGGTAGATGATAAAAATGAATGACTATTTATATGTATATGTAGTTTTTTTTTAAGTTCAGTCATGTGTTCATGCAATTGTATTTTATAAATAAAGTTTCTTGATAGAAAATAATTTATTAAAACACCTCCAATGTCTGATTCAAACAAAACCTAATTACATTTTTATCAAAATGTATAATGAACTAAGTAATGTATTGATTTTTAATAAAAGATTTTAATTCTATTTAAAATGTCAGAAATTTTATATAAATCAGAGAAATTATATAAAATCATATCTTTACAAAATATTTATGAATATTATTTGCAGCCATATCAGGATATTTAAAAACAAAAAATCATTAATGATGAAAATAATGTATTAATAAATATGTTTAAATAAATTGAGTTTTTATTTTGTGTTGTAACTAAATAAAGTAATAAATAAAAATAAATCTCTGAGCCTTTAGATTAAGAATTAGTTTATAGTTTATAGTTTTGACTTTTGAGAATTAATTTGTAGAAGTGTTTTATGTTTTGACTTTTATATCTTTCATAAGTAAAAAGTATTTATTGCTGTATCATTATAACTATAACACTATAACTGAACTTTTAAATTATATTCAAAATAATCTGCAAATATATAAAACAAGATGAGATTACGACTTTTTCATGATTACTTTTTAGCAAGGATGGAATTTTTTGCATTTACAAGAAATATAATTTTTTTATATGTGACTCTAGCTATATAATATAAGTGTATCCAATGAAATTTATATTAAATTAATTATAATTACTATTTCTTGTTACTTTCTGTATATCAATCCCTGCCATTATCTTGGATTTTTATAGTTATGTAACGAAAGTTAATAACACAATCTTACATTTAGCAGCACAGACACAAACAGTATTTTTTTTCTATATTGTAAGGAACACACGTGAACTCGTTTTCAAATTATTATATTATTAAAATAGGCGGGGCTACGAAGCAATGTCTGACATAAGTTGAGCCAATAAAGCTGGCTCTAAAAGTCCATGTGTTTGCCCCATTCTTTCCAAATTTCGTACATCCTTATCTACTGCCTCTAGTGCTCGTTCCAATTCTTCTTCTTCTTCTCTTGATGGTTCATATTCACCATTTCTGCCTTCTGGAAACAAAATAACAAATCTTATTTAAAAGAGTTATTCATATAAATATTATATTAGATTTATATAAATTAATATTAATAAAAAAATGATATCATTATACTTACCAATAAATAAGTCATTAAAAGCATCAGCAGGTAAGTTGTTGAGCACATTGCCAAAATCATGCTCTGCAGAATCCAAAGAAGGAAACACTTCATGATCTCCCAGATCTTTAAGTCCTCCTCCAAGACCAAGTCCTAATCCTAAATTTAAGTTAGCAGAATTTGAACTTCCCTGTGCTACAGTATTCAAATTATTCAAAGTTTTTGTCTGATTTTCACTAGAGTTTATTTGATTCAAATATTGACTTTCCTCATGTACTAGAGTAGGATCTTTAATCTCAAGTTTATTTGCAGGAGGCCGCTTTCGTTTCTTCGGCCTGGATTTTGGTTTAGGCCTGGGAATTGTGGGAGATGTTGGTTTTTTACGAGCTTTCTTTGGTTTAGATTCTTGGGCTTTACGATGATAATTATCCCTTTTTCTTGCATGTTCTGGACAAAGAGGTAATTCATGTGCAACATCAAACACAGGAATACAGCATTGTGTATTATCACTAAATTTGGCAGTGCAATGTTCAAATAAAAGTTGATCTCCATTTAACATAATATGACGAGAACAGTGACGAGTACAAGGTAGAGATGTCTGTTGGCATCCATCAGCTCCACAAAGTCCACCAACTAGAAGTGGCCCCTCTACCACCTTACTTGTACTTGGAGAACCACTTAAAGCTCTCGCTGTAGATGTAGGATCCTTGCAAGCAGCTTCTAACAGACACCTAGCCCTATCACGTAACAAAATTTCTGAATCTGTTCCACCTTTGTGTAACTGAAGTAGTCTTCTTCTCAATTGAGAACGTAATTGAGAAAGACGTGCAGAACGATTCAATGTCGAAGTATTTTCTCCAGAAAACCAATAACGTTGGTAAATTGTCATTTCATCTCCACTAGAATCACTATCTGATATTTCATCTCCAGCTCTAGGATAATACAACAGTGTATGGTCCCGACTTTGCCTTCTATTTTTTAGTCTTTGTAAATTTTCAATATGACGACGTTTTTGTTCGATTGCAAATTTATAGTCTATATGTTCACCATCACCACCACCACTGCCACCACCACCAACACTACAATCAGCATCTAATTCTACAGCACGGTCTTGTACAGCTTTGAATTCCGTATCTGGTATGGATGTTATCCTTATTCTTTGTTTCATACATTTTTCTTTAGTCTTACTATTTTTACAATTTTGCATTACTTTAGAATTTTTGGATGACACTACTGTAACATTTCTTCCTGTTGCTGTACCAAATGGCTCTGGTTCACTGAAAATATATGGATCAACATCTTGATGAGCCTCAGTTTTCAGCAAAGCCTTCAAACGATCCGAAAACTTCAATTTATTGTCCATGTTTGAGTTTTCGGATATAGGGACCTTCATTGATTACCGCTTTCTTTGTATTCTGTTCTACCTGCATTCTCAAACTTTCCAAATCAACTTTCTTCTTATCTAGATAAAACTTAGTTTACGCCATGTGCCTAGATCCAAGTCCATACATAAATATTTCTGAATTCATAATACTGAGAATAAAAAAATAAAAAGTTATTTTTATTGTATTGTATCACAGTTTGGTTGTTTTTGTATTTGTTTCAAACACATTAATGTTTACATATGCATCAAGGTAATATAACTAATAAAATGAATTTTTGTACAAAGTATAATAACTTATAAAATAGTCATATGCACTACATATACTAATAATGTTACATATATTAATAATGTGTACCCAGCTATCTTATTTACATGTATTTGCATATCTACAAAACTTAATTTTGTCATGAGCTGTGCTTCAATAGAAATATTAAAATTGTTTACCTACTATTTAGTATCAAATTTTGTAGTGAAATTTTACAAAAAATCTTATATAGTTAAATGACAATAAAATGTATTCTACGTTTTAAAAGTGCAAATAATACTTTAGGAATTAATAATGTCTAGATCAATTAAAGCTATATATCACTATATATGTTTAAATTCGCATATTATACATAATGTGTATCAGATGATTATTAAAATCTCCTGGTTCAAGCAATAAGCGTAAACTTAGTCCATGGCTAGATCAGGATAAAAACAATCCTTGCCTCGCATAGCAATTCACATTGAATATACTCTATACATTTTCAAATAATTTCATTACACAAAACAGCAAAACATTGAATGTAGATTCTAAAAGTTCTGATAAACTTTGACAATTCAAAGCCATATTAATAATCATTTTATCTCTATTGTTGACAGTACATGATGTTGAATATCAACACAGTTTGGTTATGTTCACTCCTTATATAGACAACAGGACATTGTGCAAAATATTGTAATGAAGTTTCAATAATACAGTCAGAAAATCTCATAAGATGAATCTTGTAGTATATTTATACCCTATAACAAAAGTAAACTATTCACAAATACTATCGCGAAGTTCTCTTTATGAACTCGTTTCGTTTAGTTTAACCGAGGTTGGGACAATGGAAATTAGTCCCAACAGTAATGGAGGTTGTTGCCCAATCAGAGGCAATCCAACCTTTTTCGTACAAAATACACTCCAACGAGATTGAAGATTCACGCACAAATTTCAGCATTCATCGATAATAACATTAGAAAGACATGTCAGATGTATAGAAAGCAAAATGGCGGACACTGCACACACGAACAGCTTCTGATGCGAAAAATCTTTTAATTCACTGTATTATCATTATGAATTCGGTATATAAACATTTTACATCTAGTTTAAGTGTTGACTAATTTCATATGATAATTTATGGAAACATATTTGTACATGATTTCGACTATTTCTGTTAGAAATGTTTAGATTGTACTTCGTTATTCATTTTAACATAACCTTTTAATTCTTTTACGTAGTATGTAATAGATCTAATTTATTTCATTCCCATCTTTTTTTCTTTTGCAATAGAATGATACAAATAAAACATGTACGATGATATTTCACTTCTCAATTATGAAATATACATTACATGATCTGATTTGTTTAATATTACATTGTATTTGTACTGTTGATTTCTATAAATGTATTGTTTCTTGTTAATATTTTAAAATATCATACGTTATTTGATTTTTTGAAACCTTTCTGATATTGAAAAAATAAATTACGTAATTATTGGTAAAATTATACTAACTAATATATTAAAAAATATTCAAAAAATGACTTTAAAGGAACTTTAGATTTTTGCAACATCGAATCTCTCGTAATGAATAAAAAAAAAAATCATAAAAGAAAACATCTTATGAAATTTAAAGCATGTGAAAAGATATTTTTTAATAATTAATAAATAATAACAGTCCATGACTTTTTCAAGTACAAGCAAGTACAAGTCTAAAATAATATATTATACGTAATTATAGCTATGGAAAATCAATGTGTAAATATCACAAATATTATCTACATGGAAAAAACAGTGAGTATAAAATAAATTATACAAATATTAAATATAAAATTGTGCAAAAAAGTCAATGTCAAAAGATAATTACATGAAGTTATACTTTAAGATAATTTTCGTTAGATTGTAATGAAATTTTCGTCAATTTTAGTTTCATGTTTATTATTTTTAACATTTTATTTAAATATTTAATTCTTGAATCAATAGATAACTACATCCTTTATTTATATAATAGGTAATTACAAAAGACAATTGAAATTCGTAAATCTAGTAATCTTGAAAAAATTGTTACCAATGATCAGCTGATTTTGACGTTTAAGATTATAACCTATTAATACAATGCAGAAGACCACCTGTTGATTTAATTCGTCCTTTTCAGTCGTAATAAGTAATTGCTTACTTATGTATGTATTATTAATACTCTATTATCTTTAAAACAAATAAATGATCTCAAATATTATATTAATTCTTTATTTTATTAAACAACATAAGTAAATTGTACAAACGAATGTTTTCATTTTTTTGTACATACTAAATGTTCATTTAGTATACACGATATTTAATTCTTTTGTTATTATAGAAGAACGTTTAACAGTTAGCATTTCTCTGATTGCATTGAACTCTTAAATTTTGTATTGGAAGTAAAATAATGTTCTCAGTAATATGTATTACAATCTTGTTTCATTTATATTTTTTTTTCCTTTTTTGTTATCTTTATATACACAATGATCATGTACGCAACTATTTTGCGTACTTAACATTGCTTTAATTATAATTTTGTGATTTTTCAAATACATACAACTACTAAAAATAGTGATTAGATTATGTACACATTATAAACAAACAGTACGTTTTACGATAAAAAGAATGATCACACAGATCACAAAAATATAAATTTTAAACTTGAATGTAAAATATGAACGATGAATAACAAAAAAATTACAAAATAAAATAATATACTTAGAAACATATTTTCATTGCATAAGATTCAATCTTTGTCTATTATATTTATAAATTCTGTACAAAAAAAAAGAAATAAATCAAATATTAAATATACAATGGTTTTAAATGACAAGTTCATTCTTACAAATGTTCAACAAGAATAGTATACAATAAACTGTGTATACATAACATATATTTAATCCCTCCGATCTCACCTGTTTGATATTTATAATAAATGTTTTCAATTATTTTGACTAGTGAATTTTTCTTGCTGATGTTTAGTGTGCATTACACAGATATAAAAAAAGTTTACACATTAACTTTTTTATCATGTTTTCCACGTCATAATTCAAAATTCACTTCTTTAATGTGCAATTTGAATATAATATGCATAAAGTGACGAATGAAGTGAGCAAAACATTAAAGATTACTTAAGTACAAAAAAATTTTAAATGCATCAAAATACTATCTTCATACGCCATACGTAACGTGAATTCAATTATAGGAATCATATATTGCAACCAGATAGAAATTATATTTTATCTAATTGATATGTAAAGCAGTCGTATATGTATAATTAACTTTATGTAGTATAAGTAAAATTAAACGTATGATCCCCTTTTTTAACATCATTCTTATTAAAAAATTGATCCAATTGCTTTCAGTGTTGAAAATTTTTTTTATTCTATATTTTAATTGATTCGAGTTTTAATGATATTAAAGTCTTAATTTGAGGTATAGTTTGTGGTAGACCCAAGGGACGGTAATTCTTTTTTCTTATTATAAAAGTTGTATTTGAAAATTATGAATTAGATAATAAATGTATGTTACGTAGGTTTTCGTTGAGGTTTTTGTCCTTTAATAATAGTTGGCCGGCCTTTTATGTAACCTTTTTTGCGACGTGGTGTCTGTAACATTAATGTCCCCCACCCCACAATTTCAACTACATTTCAAAATTACACAATGTTATAATTTAAAAACGGAGAAACGATACGATTAAAAATTCCAAATAAAATAAATGCTTTAATTGTTTATCATAAGAATTCTCACCTTTTTACTGACATATGAATTAGCATTTCGTGCAACAATTCGTTTGGATATTGGAATGCTTGGTCTATTAAATTCATTTGGTTTTTTCACCCTAAAATTATATTTCAATAAAAATATTCGTAATTCGTAAATACAATTATTTAAAAAATTTTAAAAATCAATTTTTATAATCATGTATTATTATTAGAATTACCTGTAAATTCTAACAAGCCAATGTTCAGTTGTATAGGCTTCTTCCAAATATGTTAACTGAAAATTTTTATTCCCTATTTCAGCATTACGCGTGCGGTCATAACCAGATGGTGATCGATAATCAATCTTTACTTCTCCAAATCGATAATAGCTTAGTTTATACATTAATGAATTCAAGAGGGTAGGTGAACCTTCTGAATCCACACGAAATTCTCCTCTTTCGGTAAAATAATCACTTTCACGAATGTCTTGTGGATGTTCGCCTTCTGCAATTCGGACCATCCAAAGGAACTTATTAACATCATCTCCGGAATATCCAATCATTCCTCCAAAAATAACTAATACATAATCTACATCTAACGATGTCATAATTTCATAAGCAGCACTTTCATTTGAGCTCATTGCTTTTCCAACTAGAGCTATATGTGAATTATTCCAAGTGTTATTGTCCACAAGCGTAGTTCTATATTAAAACGAAGAATGCTTCATATTGTTTTATTTTAGAAAAAGATTTAAATAGATTTTATTTTTTAATGATATATACCTATTAGCCATTCCAGCAATTTGATAACCATAATCCCACCAACTCATAATTCTAGCATCAATAGGTGTATTTTGTGCTAGCCAATAATAAGCTTCTCTAAAATCATCAAGAATCGCTCTACCACCATCATTACTGTATGATGCCAAAACAATTGAAGGGCTAGAATATGCATTACTTGTAATCCAAGTGCAATGCAATGTAAACATCATCATTAACACAAATGCACCAATGACAACACCATTTCGAAGATTAACACCTAATCCATCACCATTACCCCTAGGTCTCTCATGTCTCATTCTACGAAGTTTACCAGCTTTATCATAAAGCGCTCTACCAGGACTTCTTTCTCTTTCTTCTTCACTTTCTTCTTCACTTTCATTATTACTCCGATCTCTTTCACTGTCTTCTTCTTTAAAAAATAATTCAAGAAGATCACTGAATGCTATTCCAGCAAGCATACAAACAACTGGAGTTAGAGTGAGCATAAGCCTCACCATCACCCCAGCGAAATAAACAGCACTTATAGCATATAATATAACTGTAAAAAAATTATAATTAATATTGTGTAAAAAATCAATAAAAAATTTCATTATAAGATCTTACCAAAGACGCGTTCATCATTAATACGTTTAATACAGTACCACAGGCCCACAGGAAATGTTGTAACAAGAATGTGTAAATCAAAGAAAAAGCTAAACCATGTTGTAGGTTGATGTTCAGAAACAGATGCTATTATTGGAATGTGTATCTTTGCATAACCAGTATCCCAAAGTGAATAAAATCTTCCACTCCAAGGTGCAACAATACCAGCATAGGTTAAACAAATTAAAATCAATAAAAGAATAGCAGCTATAACTGCAACCACTCCTCCAAAGTATTTCATTTCAGATTTTGTAAGTACAGTTCTTAAATGTCTACAATAACAAAATTACATTGTACTAAAAAATTTAATACATTAACATTATACAAACATACCTGAGAGTTGCCACAAAAATTAATAATCCAAACACACCTCCAGCTGCCATGTGTTCTGATGTTCTTATTGGTTGAAAACCAACAAATGGTATTTGCATACTCAATAAAAGTCCCAGAATATAGAATGTAGTGTAACTTGTAAATAGACGATTACTGAATCGATTCATGATCAGTAATGCAAAAACATGAAGTGGAATTAAATTAATAATAAAAACATAACCACCCCATGCAGATACCATATAGAAGTAGGAGAGAGCAGTCATAGAAGCCCAAAAAATAGAGCCAGTTTTAACTGACTTAACCCAAAGATAATATGTAATTTGCAGTGCAAAAATAGCAATGCCTTCATTGTCATAACTTCCTGCTACAGATCTTGAGATGTAACCAGGTACAATTGCAATAAAACATGCTGCAAATAGACCAGCTCCTGCACTCCATATCTCTTTTGTTAATAAGTACGTAGAAATGGCTGTAAGGCCACTAAATATTGGAGCTAAGAATACACAAATATCTCTTATATGCACTGGGATATTTAAAGAATGTAATATATAATGTATAGATCCAGATGTTATCATTAATCCAGGATAAACAGTTCCACCTACAATACGACCCAATGGGTACCATGCTCTTTCATCAAACCAATTCAAAAAATTATAGAATCCATGTTGCACCATGTATGCCGTAGCTCTGTAGTTAAACCTAGATTATGGACGAATATTTTATTTTATAATAATAAGTTTACATACGCATACATATGTAAAATGTAACTAATTTACTTCAATTAAATTGTTCTTTACATTACAAAATCATAGGTAAATTTTAAATAAAAAATCTCTGAACTAAATTAAATTTTATCACATAACGTAATTGCGTAAAAATACGTACCAAGGATCGAATTCATGTATGATACTTTCAAAACGTATCACTGCAAATAAACGAGAAGCAAATCCTGAGATCCAAGCAAGTAGCAAAACAGTAAAAGTAATAAGAGAATTAAGGCCAGCAGCGTTCGTCAACGTAGAAGTTTTCATTTGCTTGGACGTCGATTTCTTATCGGGGAACATATCTTTTCTAGTATTTATAATGGATGTTTTATTTGGCAACATATTTTTCTTTTCTTTTTTTCTTTCTTCTTTCGATTTGCGAATGGAAAATATCCCCGTTAAATTTTAACAAATATCTGCCATAAACATATTAACATTTGTTTCTATTCAACACGTAGCAAATTAAGCAGCCAGCAACAAATTACCAAACCACTATGCTTAGGCTAGGAGTTTAAGACACGTTGAACACCGGCTACGTGTTAACCATGAGTTTAACAATGACGTTCTTTTACTTTCATAGAAATACGAATACAAGAATGGTATGTTCGAATATGCGTTTAAATGTACACCACGTTTGATATGAATATCAAGTTGTCGATTAGTTTCATTGATACATAAAATTAGAAATAATTCCTCTGCCAATAGAATTAATTTTACAGTAATATAACATCCGGCCTTCGACTATATAAATACAGATACTGCCACCTATACTACTGACACTTGTCTTAAAACATCATATCCGGATAATCGCATTACTTAATGACTAGTTCCTATCACTGAGAAAATAATATTTCCTGTTTTCGTTACAAACGTACAAGAAGTAAAATATTTTGGTAATTACCAAAAGAGTGTCAATCGAGACATTACAAAAAAAAATAAAAATTTGAGAAAGTGAAATAGGTATATGAAGAAATATAAATTATTTTTTTTACCACGCAACTAAAAAATCTTAAATAAACTAGCAGAATTGAATGCTGTGAATGACAAATTTTGTTAAACAACGCGGATAAAAATTATTCTCTCATGTTTAGCAGCAAAAAGCAATTAATAAAACGTACTGGCAAAAACCCTGTCGGTCGTTATGATTTCTTAAAACTTTTAGCTACAGAATTTCAAACTACCAAATCTAAAGGTAAAATCATATGAAAAAGATACAAATATAATGTTTATATACTTGAGATTAATAAAATATATTATTTTCGTAGAAGCGAGAGAACAAGTTTTAGCAAATCTTGCTAATTTTGCTTACGATCCTATCAATTATGGATACATAAGACAGCTACAAATAATTGATTTGTTTCTTCACACTTTGTCAGAAAACAATATAAAGTTAGTACGTTTTGCGGCGGCAGCTATATGTAATCTATGTGCTGGTAGGTATTTGATATTTGAAAAGATTTATATTTTAAATATATATTTGTTCATAATCATTATTTAATATGAGGATTGTGTTTTAGATCCGATAAATAAATTATATATTTTACGCAACCAAGGCATCCACCTATTAACATCACTACTCTCCTCACAAGATGAGGATACAGTACTATCAGCAATTACTAGTTTAATATTTCTACTTATCCCTGACTATAAGAATGAAGTAACAGCTGAATTAATTGAAAAAATATCTGGTCTTTCAAATTGTGAAAATAATCGTATTAAAAACTTAATAACGATATTTCTAAATGACTGCACTGATGTAAAGGATAAAATTGAAAATTCTAAGAACACATAAAAGTATTTTTGTACAATATATATTATACATATTTAATAAAAATATATAGATGAAATAATATATTTGGTAAAATAATTGATGAAATAATTGAGATATAATATGCCATAATTTACTTTAGAAGTAAAATGAAGTCTTCAAAACCATTTTTTAAAATGTTAAAAACATATGTGCAAAGATATTGCACTGGGCCTCCGAAAGTTGGAGATGAAATATCTATTTTTAAAAAAATTACAAAAGATGATATATTAAATTTTGCTAAATTAACTGGCGATTATAATCCAATACATTTTGAGGCATCAAATAACCTTGTTCATGGTGCTCTACTTAATGGTTTAGTATCAGGAGTAATTGGTACAAAAATGCCAGGTCCAGGGACCGTGGTAATTGGTCAAAGTTTCACATTTCCAGCACCATGTTATGCTGGAGATACAATAGAAATAAAAGTACAAATTATTTCTGCAAGGAAAATTATGAAATGTGAATATATTTGTATTGCAAATGAAAAAAAAATAGTTTTAAAAGGAAATGCAACATTCATCAAACGATCATTAAATGTCAAAGCATAATACAAATTATTGTTACATATATTTATTTGTATTTTAAAATTATATTCATATTAAAATAATAAAACAAGTTTTTTTTACACATACAATATGATTACTATGCCATTAGGAAATATTGCTTATTAAGTATATGACCCATTTTAATTGCTGACTTCACAGAACAAGATACTTTCAGCAAAACTTGCAAGTCTTATTGGTTTTCATTACTTCATGCAGGTGATGCATATAATTTAATTAATGTAAGTATCATTCGGATATTTTATTAATTCTTTACAATTTATTACAGATTCTATATATTTCTAATGCATATATAGCTTTTCTTTATTTGTAATTATTAATTAAAAGAAATTTTACATAAATACAAAGTATTTTTTTTACAGATAAAATGAATCCAATATTTCTACTATCAATTCTCTATTTCTTATCTGCATCAGCAACTATACATAGTAAAACTAAAATAAAACCTTTAAATGATACTCTTACAACTTCAACTGAATCTCCAATTGGTTGTGTTTGTGGAATTTTTTTAAGTGGACAGTTTGAAAAAGGCAACAAAGAGCCACCTAAAGGAAATCCTGCTATTTTTCATAATTTGCCTGGAACATTTCCATGTACTCCAAGTGGAAATAGACTCTGTACAAATAAATGCTTGGACATGGTAAGTTAATCTATAAAAACACAAATTTATTATCACACATATAATATTAATATTACAGTTAATTTCTTGCTTTAAATAACAAAAAGTATTAAATATTTTTTATAGATTATTAAATATTTGCCAAACAGTTCTAAAATACTATGTAGTTCAATAAAACATAACTGTCATAAAGAAAAGGTGAGTTTTATTATACTGTTTCAAATTACATTGAATAATATTATATATATATATGTTATATTGTATAATTTCTTTATGCTCTAGGCTTACTTATTTATCAAGAACTGTAAAAGTGGCTGGATTAATACAAATCTTTCTGCTGGAAGAGAGTATTGTTGTAAGGGTGGCACACCATACAAATGTCCAGTATAATATATAAAATGAATATCTTTTATTATGCTTTCAATTTATAAACTTTATACCTTTTTAATTCAATAAAACTATATTTGATTCTGCTACATTTTCTTCTTAAATATCCCGCTTCTTGTCTAAATATAACTTCAAGAACATCATATATACTCTACAAAGAATCAAAGGAATCCCAGATAAATATCTGAAATCCTCATTCTATAATTAAATTATTAGATATAAAACTCTGTTCTATTTTATGCATTTTAAAAAAGAAAAATTTTGACTTCAAATTCTCTATAGTTATTGGTACATGAGGTATGATTTTGATCTTTAATTTGTGCTATTAGGTCAAGTTCAGGCATAACCCCAATAATATTTCAAATGACAATGTTAAATTTAAATTAATCAGCTATTTTAAATTTGTATCTTAAACACTCTATATTTTATAGGCAGTCCTTACAAAAGCTAATTTTTATTGATACAAAAAAAAAAAAAAATGAAAGATTATGTTATTTATATTATTGTCCTATATTATCAATAATGATAATAATTAGAGTATGTAACTAGAAGAACATGTGGAACTTTCTATAATAAATTCTATTTTAAATAAAAGCCAATATAAATAAAGATTGGTAAGAAATATGTGTGCAAGACTTTTAGCATGTCCTTTGTGCTCACAACCAAGTTTTTTAACATTGGATGCTTTGCGAGCAGGATTAATAAGTGTAGCAACACGACCTCTTACATGTCCTGTGTGTAATGAAATATTGCTTGGTATCGACAAACTTACTATTCACTTATTCAGCCATACTATTAATTTAAGCAATAGTAATACGACAGAGACATTCAAACATACAAATATTACTACTAGTACTCATAATCCAGCATTAAATAATTTAGAAAATATTACTTTCCAAGATTGGAATTTATCTAAAATACAAAATACAGATTCAAGTAAATTTTCACAAAATAATTTAAATATTCAAAATAGTTCAATATCTTCTCAAAATTTGCAAAATACAAAGGATGAAGCTTCAGTTTTGAATTCAGAAGTTTCTATCCATGATCAAAATCCATTAAATCATGTATCTCAAATTACATTTCCACAAAATTCAATTTGTGAAAATAAAGAGATACATACATTTCAAAAGAGTAAAGAAATAGAATCAGAAAAACTCTCTCAACAAATATTACAAGAAACAATAAAAGTAAATTATGCTACACAGTACTTTACTCATCAAAATGTTAGACATGTAAATTTTATACAAAATTATCCTGAAATAGAAAATGAAAATGTCCAGACATTTAAAAACTGGATGCAAGATCAATATTGTGAACAACCAAATTGTAATGTGGTAGAAAAAGTGGACACGTCTATAGATAGCAATAAACCTTACAACAATGAACAAATGATAATAAATAAATTGCCAAACATTGCAACTACTTGTATTAATATACCACTAGAAAAAGCTAATGACAAAACCATACAAGATGATTCATTTGCTACATGTAATAAAAGTCAAAATCAAAGTTTTAAACATAATGAAATATTACCTCAATTCAAACTTATAAAAACATTATCATCAAGACAAAAGACTGAACGATGCAACATATGTGGTTTTCATTTTCCTGATCATAATATTTTGCTTTTACATAAACAATTAGTACATATGATCAACGAAAAAGATATAAATATTATTCCTGAAAATTTACTTAAGAATTATTCGTGTCACTTATGTTCTAAAGTGTTTAAAATGAGAGGTAGTTTAATGGTGCATATGCGAGTAGCACATATGGGATATAATTTAGGTAACTTCTTACAATATTGAAAATATATTAGTATCTATGTATCATTTAATAGATGTTAACATATATATATACATAATTTCAGGTCCTCTAGTCAAAGATGGACAAATAGAACTCATACTTAATGAAAATAAATTCAACTGTCCCACATGTGGAAAAAAATTTAAAAAGGTAATAAATAAATTTCTTTGAATATCTTTTTATAAAAAAATAAAATAACTTTATTATTTTAGGAACAACATGTAATGCAGCATTTAAAAACACATGAAGCTAAACAATGGGAATGTGATGTATGCAGTAAAATGTTTACAACAAAATATTTTCTAAAAAAGCATAAGAGACTCCATTCGGGAGAAATGCCTTATAAGTGTAACATATGTAACAAAACATTTACTTTCCAACAATCATATCATAAACACAGATTATACCATAAAGATGATAAACCATATACATGTACAACTTGTGGCAGATCATTTAAAGAATTATCTACTTTACATAATCATGAGCGAATTCACACAGGAGAAAAACCTTTTGCATGTGAAACTTGTGGTACGTTAATTTTTATAAGAATTTTATTTAAGAATATTAATTTGCAAATACCTTAGAATAATGCATGTTTTGTTTTCAGTTATTACTAACAATTTAATACGGATTGTACTTTCTGCAATGTATGTAGTTTATTATTATATGTAATGCAAATACAGCTTATATTTGGAAATAATATCTAATTATTACAAATAATAATTATATTTACACAGCATATGTCTGAAGAACTTTATAATTACTGATTGTTTTTCATAATGAAAAAATAAATTAAAATAAATTAAAATGGTTCTTTTAGGAAAATGTTTTCGTCAACGTGTTTCATACTTGGTTCATCGTAGAATACACACAGGTGTGATGCCTTATAAATGTACAACATGTGGAAAAAGTTTCAGATACAAGGTATATAGTATAATTAAATAAAGGATATTTTTATGACTTTACTAATCATTTATTATTATAGGTGAGTCAAAGAACTCATAAATGTTCAACAGGAAATGCACAACAAACAAATATCATGGATCAAACCACTATCAAGGATCAAATGTCAGTAAATTTGCCAGATATAAGAGATGACATGTCTAAAACACAAAAAGAAAATCAATTAATGTTGGATATTGTACATAATGAAGAAAACAAATATGTGTTAGTAATAAATACTCAAGGTCAACAACTTTTGACGAAAGAATCTAATATTGAAAAAATAAAAGCTATAAATAAAAAACAAAAATTAGAAGAATGTGCAGTAACGAACAATGAAAATGAAAAAACAAGAGATATGTGGAAATCTGACATTCCTAATGATTCTATGTTTAAGAAACCCATTGAAAGTTACAAAGCAATACAGTCAAAAAATGAAAAACCATTTCAAGATACAAATGATTTTTTTTCAATGGTGATGTCTCCACTTGAAAATGGATCACCCACTGCTGAAATGGAACATTTACGAGTATCATCTCCCATACAGAAAAAGGATATATCAAAATCTTTTGATACTTTCAAAAACACAACACATGACATGGAAATGAATATATTCAATGCAGATATGGAACAAAGCTACAGCGATAATAATGCAAATAATTTGCAAACCATTAATGAAGAATCATTGAAACAACTCTTGTATAGTATTGATGAGAAATAATTACTGGACCTTCTATAAGAAAGAAAATGCGTTATTAGTTATCACTGTTACAAATAAATAAGAATTCTTTAAAGAAAAATCAATTTAAAAAATTATAACAAATTTTTCTCTAGTCATTTAAAAATACATTAACAATAAAAATGTATCTATGTTTTCGAAACGCAAAAAGTTGTTTACTTCTTCGTAAAAAGTGGCACAATAGTTACGGTCGTTGAATTAACCTTCAAATCGTTTAATAACTTCATTAAATATTTTTCCGAACGAATGTTCAATCACAATAATTAGCTTTCATTAATGTTTATATTTTTGATTGATATACTTTCTAATTTATCTTCTCTGCGCAATAAGGCTATAATATTATTTTCGTCATTGATTGGTTAATAAAAATTGAATAATATATATTAACCAATCACAATTTGAAAAACGTTACAGTATGACTACATAAAGGGACACACGTGCTTCAGCTGAATCAACCATACAACCTGCATCGCGTATAATCCGCGGTCGAGATATCGTAGCAGACGACGTTCTAATCGACTTGACAGCACAGTCTGGATTTTCACGTGTCCTCTTGTACATCGCATTGCGTAACTGGAGTTCGACTTCCAGGGAGGAGCTCCCTTTTTCGGTAAGCAGTTATTTCAAATAAAATCAACGAGATCAAAGGGCATTTAATAATTGCAACATGCATAACGCTTCTGTCAAACGTTTGTTCTGTTTATTTGTTAATATATTTGTTTATCACAAATTAATCCCAAATGTAACTTGAGAAATATTTCAACTTATTGGCCAATTGGATACTACTGAATCAGGTTTTCAACCAATCATAATGATGTGTACATACTTGTCGCGATCAAACAGCAAAACTAGAATTCGTTACGACATCGCAATTGTGAAGTTTATGTGCTTTCTCGGAAGACTTAAAAAGTGAGACAGCCTGACAGTTGTACTATTGCTTTACAATTCCCTGTGCGTAACGCATCTATTTGTGATAAGCTAATCGTATTTTGAGCTTGAGCAGTTTAACGTTTGATATGTCATATGTCATCCGTTGACAAATCATATTTATTCGATCGTCGAGTCATTTCTTAATAATTTTTCATGCTTATGCGTGCGAATAAATCTGAATCGATCGTGCTCGTTCGAGAAACGTATAAAAAGCAAAAATTACGTCCGATACGTCACAACAGCGTACAATGTAACAGCAACATATTGAGTCAGACATACATACACGCACGTACACGTGTGCGACACACGTATGTATTGTAACGTGTATGAAATATAATTACAGTGTGCGTATATAAATAATACGTGTACGTATACGTATATGCAGACGCGTGTATATTTTAATCAGGGAATAGCTAATTATACATTTAGAAATTTCTCATTTGACATCTGGTCAATTGTTTGCGATTAATTTGACGCTGCATATGAGGACAAAGGAAAAGTTGGCATTTTAAAAAAATCGCAGCGAGATGGCTATTCGCGCCGGTTTTGCATCTGCTGTTCCGTTATGAATTGCGATTTTACTACACGCGGATACCGTGTTTTCGAACGCACCTACGTTGATTCCGAGTGACGTTTCCTGATGGGGGCGGAGCGTCCTCCAGCTTCCCTATTCTAACCAACCCGATCCCGATAGCCGTCGCATTCCGCTGAGTTGCTTCAGTGTGCCTCGGCAGTGCGTTTGGTGCGTTTTTTGGTGTGTGCCTGTGCACATAGCCACTCGCCAACGTACTTACGTGCCTGCGCGAGATTTCATTTCCCTGTCGTATGTAACGAGGAACGTTTGCGCTTATAAAAATCATCGACGTGAAGACATTTTCCTCGCAATGCCCTGGGCATGTTTTTCCGACATTCAGGTAATTCCTATTTGCAAATTGGGAATTCTTTCTCTCCTCTTGTCTCTCTTTTCTCTCCCTCCCTTCTCCCCCATTCTTCTTCTTTTTCTCCCCTCTTTGTCGAGGACCTGCATACCCAAGTAGGGTTCTCTTTTTCGAGGACCTAAACCTGAGGTCACACGGTACGAGAGTGATGAAACGAAAGAGAGAAAGAGACGAAGAAAGAACTCGTCCTCCATTACTTGTTCGCAAGCAAATGGTGGCTTGCTCGCTCGGTCTTTGTTGTAATTATTTACGTTTCTTCGCTGAATCCTTACGGTTATATTAAACTCGTTCGCGGCTTCGTTGCAACTATGTAATTGCTGTATTCTTAGAAGAGATTCTATGATGTCAACGGCACAATTTCGCATTGTGCATGATATAAACGGACACCAGTTGTAGTGTTTATTATGATACTTGGGTTTGTTACTATCTCTTTCACTGCGGAGGAAAATATTAATTGCGCATTGCTTTTGCTGTATTATTTAGTTATGCTCCTCTTATCTCAGTGCCCATTGATTTATCGTACTAAGTGATTTCTGTTTAATCTACTTAGTTACAATTATATATATACACGTATATATATAAATACATATGTACATATATATACATATATATACATCATATACTTTTTCTTGCTTTTAATGCATTATTTGTAAGTAGATATATACATTTCTTTATTACACTTTAATCAACATAATATGATTTTTTTTTATGCTTTTATATAATGAACATATTTATTTATTATTTTGTCAGTGTCTTTTATTTTAAAAATAAACGATATTTTTTTAATAATTAAAGTTAAACATGATAAAATATTTATAAAATCTATGTTTATAAAAAAAAACTTGAAATTGAAACTAATAATTTCAATCATTTATTCTTAATATTTATTACATTGTATTTCATGGTATTGTATAAATATTCAAATTAGAATTGTTTTTAACTTTGATTTATTATGTATGATATTTTTAATTTTAACTTCCATTTATAGACTACAGTATTGTCATTATATAATGGATATAGTGCCAAGGATTTTGACCCTTTCATAATTTCTTTGAGTTTTAATAATTTCTTTGAAATGGTCATATATTTTAGAATTTCAATATAGCACTTTACATGTTTTTCCTTGACTTAAACAACTATGATAAATATTTACTTCTCTTTTGTTACAGACAGAATAGTGGCATGAGTCGATTAATCTATGGCAGATCAACAAGATCAGTCGTCATCAGGGGGGTCTGTAGAGACGGCCAGTGCTTCAGCAGACACCTCTAAGGTTAGAGGGAAGAGCTCTAGCAGTGGTAGTAGTGGTTATAGAAAACGACAAAGCACTAGTTCTATTCCTGTCACAGTAGAAGAAAAAAGACGTAGACAAACTATTGGTGATCCACAATCGTCAGAAGTTTTTAATAATACTTCTTGTAAACATTCAAGTGATTCAACAGGAATTAGAACAAAAAGTGAATTTAAAAGTCATGGCAGTGGCTTAGACTCATATCTAGGTAATTACCCATTTAAGAAATATAATTATATTTCTTAAATCAATATGAAAATAATTCTTACATATTATCTTGATTTTGTTCTTATTTTAAAAGTGTTTTTTGAAAAGTGTATAGTTTCATCTATATTGTTTTATTATAGATAATAATTGGAAGCCACAACATAAAGTTCAACAATCGACCTATAATATTAGTGCGAATAGTACAAGAGCTCGTAGTGTTGCAAGAACAAGTTTGCCTGAGTTAAATTTAACAGCTATTGACTGTGTTGCATCAAGGACTCGTTCTCGTACACCACAAAATCCACAAGCCATATCACAAGGACATAATAGTTACAATTTATCACTATCCAGTGGTTACGATAGTAAAGAAGACTTAACATATAACAATTTGGTACCAACATCAACTACTACACCAGTTACTAGTCATCCATCCACATCAAGAGGAAGAGGTTAGTGTATTTATTGGTTTTATATAAAAAGTGTTGGTTGCAATGAGATGTGATGTGTGATTTGAGTGAACACATAATACAAGTTAAATCAATTCTAAATATATTAAACGCAAAATACATAAATCATAACAATAATAACATTAATTAATAAATTAATTAATATGGAACAATAATATATTTGCTAAGTATAATTAATTAATATGCATTTTTTGTAAATGGGCTCCTCTACATTAAAAAATTAATCATTTTTAATCTGAACAAGATTTTAATATTTTAAAAATGAATTTATGATTTTATATAATATGTATAGTTAATTTTTAATCTGTTTGTGTACTAATAATTCATTAATGTGTCAAATTTTATTATTTATAATATTTTATAATTTGTAATGATTAATAATAAATATGATAATTATTAGTTATTTAATAGAATATATTATACTTAATATAAGATATTTTTTGAAAATTTTTTTGTTGATTGTTCTTGTTGATTATAAAAGTATAATATAAAAGTATATATTTTTGTTGATTATTTTTAATAATATAATATATTATTTTCTTTAATATAAATTTTTTAAACAATTGTAATTAATTTATTTAAAAAAATAATGAATGATTTTCATAATAACTTTTAAAAAATTAATCTTTAAAAATATTTCGGACTAATTAAAATTAAATACATAAATATTTTATTTATATAAAATCAAACAAATTTTTGAAAGCAAATTAAATAATGATAATATTTCTAAATATACAAAAGTGAAAAAAGTAATTTACTTATAACATACAATGCATTTGATACAAGTAATATTATAGTCAATCTTTGCTCAACGTGTTTTGCAACCTTCATTTAATGAAGTAGTAGGCTAAAGTATAGGGTAGTAAAACTAGGATTTGATTCACAAATATCTTAAAATTAAAGAAAGAAAGTATTACCAAAATAAGAGTCATAGATCAGACTGTATCATTAGGCCTGAGGATGAGCGAATGTCTGGAAGGATTTGTGTCTGCTGTCAAAGCACTTTTTCCAATATCAACACAAACGTACCACCAAGAAGGTAAGCCTAAGGAGTACACACTTCGTACTACATTTTCTTACCCTTATTTTCTCTTACAAATTCATGAGTAGATTTTTTTAAATGAATACAGATCATTATAAATCTGCTCTCTAAATTGGTTTCCCATATGCAAGTATATCATATGAGATCAAATTGTTTGTGTCAAATTTGATTTATGCATGACATTATTTCTCCAGACATATAAAATGAATATAGTTCTGATGTAAGTTATACATGTTTGTACTATTTGAAATTTCATGATAAAATTCCATATATATATACACACATACATACATGTATGTGTGTAAGAAATTTATATGTACATATAAATTCAAACACTCACTCTTATCATTATTATATTACTTGGAGATTACATTTTGATATTAAAATACTTCATAAGGTATAAAAATGGTTCAAAAATATTAGCATGACAATTCAATAGAATATTATGAAAATATCATGCAATTTAGTTATTTACAGATATAAAAATTAAAAGTATCAATGTGTATCTAATTATTATATATAAAATTTTATTTTTTTTTAATGATAAATTTTTTGCAATTGGAAAAACATTTTTTTCAAATTAAAATTTAGCATTTATTTATATGTTAAATAATACTTATAAATATAATGAGACATAATTATTTATAACATGCATAATATATATTTTGTAAAGTTTATTAAAATTTTGCATATAATTAGTAATTATCATTAATAAAGTGTATCTATTTCTATAGATTTATGAACATTGTCTTAATGATTTAAATTTTTACTAAAATAATTATTATTTTCAGTTTTGAAAATTACTAAATATATTAAATTTGTATATCCAAATGTGCAATATAGCATGTGAAATATTTTCATTTAATTTAATGGGATGGATAGTATCAAATTAATAAGGTAAATATAGTTTACTTGTCATAATGTTGAGCAAAAATACATATTTTGTACATGCACTTTGTTGGAAAGGAATATACATTTGTTTACAAAAGAGTTGTTTACAAAAGATGTACAAAGCTTTATATGCAAGTATAGAAAATATATAATGTAATTCTATATGAATGCTATCTCCAATGTTTCTTTTCTGCAATGATATAAAACTTCTTATTAAAAATATTTAACGTATTTAATCATATTTTGACATCATAATATATATACTACAAACTTTCATTTAAATTTTATAAAGTAAAAAATGTTTATAATTACTTACTAAAGCATCTGTATAAATCATATGTTCATTTCTTTTTAAACTTTTACATATAAAGCAAAATTTTCTAATTTATATTTTGCTTTAACATTTAATTTTATATGAAGTATATTCTAATATCTATTTATTATTTATATCATATATAAACATTGGTTCAATCAATTTTGTTATTATATTTAAAAATGTAATATTATTATTCTGTGATATTATCTTTTAATCTATAAAAAAAATTCATGAAATCTATAAAATAAATAAAAGCATGTATTGTACATCTGTATAGGTTTAACATAGGATTATATTTCCATAAACATATAATATGAATATGTATGCAATTGACATAAATATTTGTAAAAAGAAAATACATGCTTGAATAGGTTGTAGATTGCACAAAAGATAATGTATATATAATATTATAAGTTATAATATAATTATATAATTATAATATAATTATTATCAATTTTTAACTTGTGAAAGTGCTTGTTTCTTATGATTATGCACAAGAAACAATGATACTTAAGAAATTTGTTTTATATGCACTAAAGCATTATATATGTATGTTAACATTTCTATTTTTCTTGTTATCCAAAGTGGTAATGATTTTTAACAATATTCAAGTTTTAGAACATTTAAAAGTTATTGCAAGTATTGAAGTATTTATATATATATATATATATATATATATATATATATATATATAAATCATAATAATAATAATAATAATAATAATAATAATAATAATAATAATAATAATAATAATAATAATAATAATAAAATATTTGAATATTTTAGGATCAAAATCCCACGGTGGTGCAACCTGCGCGAGTAGCAGTGCGAGTAGTCAAGTTTTAAGTGTGAAGTCCAGCATCAGAGTGGGTAACGCAACCAGTAATTCTGTGGAGAGCGGTGGCGGGGCGTTGGCACATGACGGGGCAGGCACTAGTGGCATCACAACAGCCACTGCCAGTCCACCTGTGTCTACCACCGCCGCTGCTAACCCTACACACCCTCATCCTACGCACAAGCATATATTACGTTCTCGCACAAAATTATCCAGTGACTATAAAGAACTATCAAGTATTAACAAAACTTCAGGAAAACATCATAAAAAAGATAGTACAACAGGCACTTGTTCAAGCTCCAGGTAATTAATTGCTTAGAAATGATAATTAGTTAACTTCTTGCCAGTCCTGTAAATTTGACGAAATCGGTCCAAAAAATGCCTATGTTTTTTTTTTCATAAATTGGTCATGTTGTTCTGATGTAAAAGAAAGGGGATTCAAGTGGTAAATGAGTTTTTTATTTGTAAAAAATGAAAAATAAATATTTTTTCCACGTTTTTTTATTATTTCAGTTTTTCAAAAATTGATCTGCCTTGTCTAAGCCTCCCATGATGTTATTGTATTCAGTTACAGCTTTTGGATTTATTTCAAAGTCTTTATCAAATGTTTATACAATATTATCTTCTTCTTCAGGCCTAAGCTCAGATATAAACACTACATCAATGGGGTTTATGTTTTACCGACTCTAAATTATTTATAATTCTCTTTTTTAGAAGACTACATGAAAAAGACTATATAAATGCTCTTACCATACTATAAAATAAGCATGGCGAAAGCTGTATGTTTCTGCGTAAGCCCGTGATTCGCTAGTCAACGTGCGAGCGTCAGGCTCGTCTGTGACTGTCACTGGCTGGTCTGGCAAGGGGTTAATACGTTTGAGATGGAGACCGATACTTCATTATTCGTTTAGCTGCCGTGGGTCCCAGATAACCCAACATTCGTTTAGCCATTGTCTGGACCAACTATATCGAGTCTGATAAATAAACATGATTTATATAATATAAAAAATACTATAATTTGTATAACATAAAAATTACACTTACAAAACAGTAATTTATACTTATAACATAAAAACTTATAAAAATAAAATTAGAATAAAATAAAAGGACTTCAAAAACTATAATTTATATAACACAGGCTTGTATCCGACGCGTAACAATAAAAAAATAACCTAGTGTTAGTCTTAGGCAACATCAAAGGAATGATAAAGAAATCTCTCCACAGTCTAAACATATACTATGTTTATATGGGATTGATACAGGATTCAATTTAGATTCAATCCTGCATATAAACATAATAATAATGTGAGGTAGAATCTCTATACTATTGTATTAATAGTTCATATTTATATTATAATAGATTGTACAGTCAAATAACGAAACATTCTCTGCCGGCCGAATGAAAAGCATATTAAATTCGGCTCCGTCTCGAACGTGTTAAATATTATATCATGTTTAATATATATTATCATGATTATAATATTTTATTTAAATAGGCATCGTTCTTCATCTCGTACAAGAAAAGCAGTGATAGAAGGAGGTTCTGGAGGAAGTGTAATGTCAAGTGATCCTATGACTAATAGTACTACTCCAACAACTGTTTCATCTACAGTTTCTAGCAATCAATTAGTATCCACAACAGGAGAAGATGAATTAGCATCTACTGCTACGTCTGCCACTGGTTAGATTATATACAAAATGATACATACAACCATACAAATGTTCTAAGTCATATCTCATTTTTTAAAAAGTTATTATCACGATATTATTTATTTATTAAGCAAGTGGAGGACCATCCGGGTTGTCGGGAACTACTGGAGACAGTGAAAGCGATGATGGAGAAGTTGGGAGGTTGCAAGCATTACTTGAAGCTAGAGGTTTACCTCCTCACGTGTTCGGCGCATTAGCACCACGAATGCAACATTTGTTAAACAGAAGCATGGGTGCAAGTTCTGGTAATGTTATATTCTTTTTTATTTCATTTTTTATTTCAGTTTTATTTAAAAAAACATTTTTCATTGAATATTATATTTAGAAAATACATATATAATTTTAGCTGCTAAAGCACAACAATTACTGGCTGGTCTGCAAGCTGTTGATGACGAAGGAGAACAGCTACAAGCCGTTATTGGAATGGGTGAAATTCTTGTTATGGGAAATGAAGATACATTAGCTGGTTTTCCCGTGAAACAAGTAGTCGCTGCATTAATAAATTTACTGGGAATAGAACATAATTTTGTAATAATGACGCATGCATGTCGTGCTCTTACTTATATGATGGAAGCTTTACCTCGATCGTCAACAGTAGTAGTTGATGCTGTTCCCGTGTTCTTACAAAAACTAGAATCTATCGAATGTATGGACGTAGCAGAACAATGTTTAACAGCGCTAGCTATGCTTTCACGAAGACATAGTAAAACTATTTTACATGCGGTATGCGTAATATTAATTCATCAACAACTATGAAGTTCAATTTAATGTTACTTGTTATTAATTTGTTTTACATGTTTATTTTTAGGGAGGGGTATCAGCTTGTTTAAAATTTGTCGACTTTTTTAATATTACGGCACAGCGAGCTGCATTAACAATTACAGCAAACTGTTGTCAAAATCTCCATCCTGATGATTTTCACTTAGTAGCTGACAGTTTACCTTTATTGACAAGTAGACTGACAAACCAAGATAAGAAAAGTGTCGAGTGTGTTTGCCAAGCATTTAGTCGATTAGTTGATAGTTTTCAACACGATCCGGTAACTTTACACAAAATTATAAATGCAGAACTTCTTCAAAACTTACAACAATTGGTAAGAAAAGTTCTAATTATTATTTCATAATGTTTTGACTTATTCACAATATTTTATGATTTAATTACATTTTCTTATTACATTTTTTAGCTTATGATTACACCACCTGTTAACAGCATTAGCAATTTCATAACAGTGTTGCGAATGCTCTCTGTGATATCAAATCGCTGTCCTGATTTGGCACAGCTGCTTCTGCAACAGAATATAGCTTTCACACTAAGTTATCTTTTAACTGGATCATTAGAAGTGAAAACGGAAGATGTAGAATTAGTACCGCGATCTCCGCAAGAATGGTTTGAAATCACTTGCTTGATCGAAGAACTTATGCCTCCATTACCAACGGATGGCATATTTAGTGTAAATAGTTTACTTGAAAGGACCAGTAATCAACAAGAAAATGTTCATTGGGAATGGCGGGATGAAAGACATTGCTGCCATCCATTTAGCACTATTGACTCTAGAATTATCGAGGTATTGTAGTTATCATATTTACTTAATGGAAACGCTACAGGAAATCTAATATATATACTAAAGTGAAAATGTCCTTTTCAGATGGCATTTCAAAATGGCGAGGATGAGATATGTCTTTCCTCCTTAGGACGAACTTATACGATAGATTTGACTGTGATGAAACAAATTAATGAAGATATTGGATTAGCAAGGAGCATTTTTCGCAGAGTGAATGCACATCCTGCAGAAGGCAAAAGTTCTACATGTCCATCAAAGTAGAGATCTTAATTAACTTTTAGACGAATTCTTTACAATTTTTAATTATCATAATTTATATTTATAAATTTTTGCAGTATGGATGTTGTACCTCCAGTAATCGAAACAAATGAATGGCTAGTATCGTTTATTCGAACACTATTCTCTGTGTTATATGAAGTTTACAGCAGTTCTGCTGGTCCTGCTGTAAAATGTAAATGTCTCAGAGCTCTGTTACGTATGGTCTACTATGCCTCAACCGATTTACTTAAGGTAAGTATATCTGAGGTAAATGAAAGTACTTAAAGTTTCCTATTTTTGAAATTTCTTATCGTTCAAATTTCTTTCGTTATTGTTAATATAGGATGTCTTAAAAAATCAAGTAGTATCATCACACATAGCGGGTATGCTGGCATCCCAAGATTTACGAATTGTTATTGGAGCTCTGCAGATGGCAAGTATATTAATGAAAAGACTACCACAAGTATTTGGGGTTCATTTTCATCGTGAGGGCGTTTTGCATCAAATACGGCAACTAGCTGATCCTGAAGTACCTCTTGGTGTTTCACCACCCAAGTGTCCTTCTAGTACTGGTAATTTATTTATTTTGTAACATTAAAATATTTTACTATTATATTATAAAATATATAATATACTATTTATATTTTTCACTCTTATCTTTTCTAGGTTCATCGTTACCAAGTCCACAGCCAGGTCCATCTAATACGTCGCTTTGTTCCACCACGATGTTTTCTTCTAATAATGCTACGTCTCCGATTGCCTCTCCATCAACAAATGGCAATATATTATTCGGTACAATCGCAACATGTCAGTTGAAATCAAATCTTTCTGCATCAATGGAAACGCATACTAGAAATGAATTAAATTCTACCGTAGATGATGTAACTACACCACAAAGTGCTCATTTGTATGTATGCAGTATCAAAATATTGAAAACTTACATTGTAAACAAATACTATTTAGATGAAATACTTTATTAGGAGAATTGGAGATGTCCTGAAAAGGAAACGACAAAATAAGAAGGGTCGATTTTCGAGGCTCGGCGGTACTACACCACAACAAACTCAGCAACCCGAATCGCTGTTCACTGGTTTCGCTCCCAAAAATAATCGTTTCTTAGGAAATCTTAATCCTGCTAGATGGGGTCGAAAATCGTCGTCATCAAGTTCTACTAGCGATAAAAGGGATACAAGTTCATCGACAAGTTTGTCGAAACCACCTAGTAATTCAAGTTTAACAGGAGGTAATCGAGACAAGGCTAAAGCGTGGGTACGTGAACAAGCTGCTCAATTTTTGGCACGGTATCAGGATGATGCTCCGTGCACACATCCTGCGATGACAGTTCTCTCTAGACTTACTGCCGCCATACAACGGTTACAATCAAATGTAAGTATTCCTCAATATAAATATGCAATATTTAATATTCAAAAATGGGAAATGAATCCATAGGAATTGGATGAAATGTTATCAGCACTTACTGAATTACGAGACATAGTACTGGAAAGTGATATATCTCCGTTTGAGATGAATTATAGCGGTCTCATCAAAGCTCTCCTCAACTACCTCACAACTACAGATGCCCCTGGTAATCGTTATGATCGCCTTCGTATGTTTTGGAAATTGTTTGCAGAGTCAACTGTGAGTGGTACAAAATAAATAATTGTACATTAGATTCTTTCAAAGAATATTGTTTTTATAAATATCTAATTTTTAGATGTGTGAAGATAACAATATTACCGATCTTAGTCCTGGAGCATTTGGTGCTCTAGTAACAAAATTAAATAGTTGTGTAGCACAATTAGAACAATTCCCTGTAAAAGTACATGATTTACCAGCGGGATCTGGTGCTGGTCGCGGAGGTACTAGTGCTCTCAAGTTTTTTAATACACATCAACTCAAGGTACAGTATTTAATTTTCAAAAATAATAATAGTGTTCAACTTAAATAATGGTAATAATTCAAATTAATTTTTTATGATTTTGTAGTGTAATCTTCAACGACATCCAGATTGTAACAACTTAAAACAGTGGAAAGGAGGCACTGTTAAAATAGATCCTCTTGCATTAGTACAAGCAATTGAACGTTATTTAATGGTTCGTGGATATGGTAGAATACGAGAGGCTGAATCTATGGTTAGTGACGACGATAACAGTGAAGATGATATAGATGATACATTGGTAATATTTATGTGTATATGTATATGTAATATATACATACATTAATTTAAGTTAATATAATATAATTTTACATTTTTTCAAATTAATAAGTAATAAATAATAATATCTGGAATGTATTTAACATTACAGGCAGCAGTAGTTATAAGCCAAGGATCAGCGAAACATAAACTCCAGTTCTTAATTGGAGATGAAGTACTGCCTTTTAATATGACTGTTTATCAAGCTGTTAGGCAATTTGGTTGTACTGGAATGGATCATTCTGAAGCAGAAGCTGATGGTGAACCACCACTTGGTCATGATGCTGTATGGGTACAGACTCACACAATTTATTACAGGTATTTTTTAATTTTTAATTCTCTTTAATAAAAATAATTTAAATACTTTAAATAATTTAATTTGTTTAGACCTGTACCCGAAGAAGAAACTGCAACGTCGCCAAAACCAGGATCAAGTTCACAGGGTAGTAGCCGCAAAGGCAAAGGAAAAAGTACAAAGATCAGTTCAAAACGAAAAGAGGATAGTTTATGGCTTGAAGGAATAGTCCCTGCACAACGATGTCCTCTTGATCCTTATTTGTTACCCACCTTGCCGTCTTCAGTTACCATTACTGATGCTTCATTGGACGGTTTATGTCTATTACGTCTTTTACACTCGTTAAATCGTCATTGGAGTGTCCTATTTCCTCATCTGAAAGGTTTAAGTTTACTTTCTCCGCAAGATTTTATTAATAATAAAATAGCCGCAAAAGCTAGTCGGCAGCTACAAGATCCTTTAGTGATCATGACTGGAAACTTACCATTGTGGTTACAACAAATTGCTACAGTATGGTAAGTACTATGAAATTCGCAATAATTTATTAACAGCAATGTTGTTCAATTATTATATTTTTAATTGTTTGTAGTCCATTCTTGTTCCCGTTTGAAACGAGACAGTTGTTACTATATGCAACGTCGTTCGATCGAGATAGAGCTCTACAACGTCTTTTAGATTCCGCTCCAGAATTATCGGGATCAGATAGTCAAGAACGTGTCACTCCACGTTTAGAACGAAGAAAGAGAACTATTTCTAGAACTGATATCCTCAAGCAAGCAGAACTAGTTATACAAGACTTAGCATCTAGCAAAGCCTTACTTGAAGTGCAATATGTCAATGAGGTTTGTTTTGTTTTGTACTTATTATATATAGTTTGTTATAGTTTAATATATTTTTGTATATATTAATATATATTTTTATATTATATATATATAGTTTATTTTTTATATTATTTTCATAGTACTTAATAATTCATAGTATTGAACTATTTGTTACCTGTTTTGCAGGTCGGTACTGGTCTTGGTCCAACATTGGAATTTTATGCTCTAGTCTCCCAGGAATTACAGCGTGCTGATCTTGATCTTTGGCATGGTAGTTCAAATCCGACCGAGACAGGATATGTTAATGTTTCGCAAGGACTTTTCCCAATGCCGATTCCATGGAATACTAAAGTTTCCCATCTTGCAAAACTTAAAACGAAATTTAAGTTTCTTGGAAAATTTATGGCAAAAGCGATATACGATTCAAGAATGGTATAATTTATTTTATTGATTAAATTAAGATTTATAACGCTACGATCTAGCTACATTTTTCTTTATGTGATTTTTTTAGCTGGATTTACCATTCAGTTTAACTTTTTATCGCTGGTTATTGGGAGAAGAACATATGTTAACATTAGCCGATTTAATACATGTGTGTCCTGATGTACATCGAACACTTAGTAGATTACAAGAAATTATTAGGCAAAAGGAAACAATTGAGAAAGATCAAATATTAAGGCCACATGAAAAAGCAAAACTGATAGATTCACTAAATCTAGATGGTTGTTTAATCTCTGATCTTGGCCTTGTTTTTGAACTACCGGGTTACGAAAACATCGAATTAAGGAAAAATGGAGGCGAAATACCCGTTTCCATTTATAACCTAGATCAATACATCAAGGTATTTTTATTATAATGATTTGAATATTAAGATGCAATAAACATATTTAGTATCTTTTTTGTATGATTAACTTTATACTATTTAAAATTGATTTTTTAGTTGGTGGTGCATTGGTTCTTGTACGAAGGTATCTTTAGACAAATGGAAGCATTTAGGGAAGGATTTGAATCTGTATTCCCACCGTCACAACTGAGACTATTCTTTCCTGAAGAACTTGAAGCTGTGTTCTGTGGACATGCACAATCAGGTGGACAATGGGATGTGAAAACGCTTTCGGAGTGTTGCAGGACTGATCATGGTTATACACCAGATTCTCGTGCTATCCGTTTTCTATTTGAAGTTATGTCAAAATACAACAGTGAAGAACAAAGGCAGTTCGTTCAATTTGTCACAGGTTCTCCTCGGTTACCAGTTGGAGGTAAGTTTTTATTATTCTATGTAAATATCATAACATGTTTAAAAAGAAAAAAGAAAAAAAATTGAAAAATAAAATATCATTTTACAGGTTTCAAGAGTTTAACACCACCGTTAACGATAGTGCGTAAAACGTTCGACCCATCTATGAAAACGGATGATTTCTTACCATCCGTAATGACTTGTGTTAATTACTTAAAACTGCCTGATTATACAACATTAGAGATAATGCGAGAAAAGTTGCGAATAGCTGCACAAGAAGGACAACATTCGTTCCATCTTTCCTAGAAACGGATGGAAAACCGGCGCGCCATTTGCGATTTTAATATCGCATTATTCACGTTGAAAAAAATTCTTCAAATACCGTTTCAAATATTTAAAGAAATAGCTGCATTTTGTTTAAAACTCGGTGATCATACATTTGCAGCACTTTATATAAGCTTTTTTCGAAGATATCTTTTCTTTGATTTTAGTGAACATTCATTTAAATAAATTTTAATTTGATGTTTATCTTTTTACTTATAAATATAGATTGTGATATATTTTCTCAAAAAAAAAAAAAGTGCGAAGGTGTTAGCTCTACCATATGAATTTTCTCTTGTGGTATTATGAACTGGTAGCGTGGAAGCAGCCTTGTTCTAGAAAACTTATCTTTGATGTGTTACAATAATTAATAAAAAGTTGTAAATATAGTTTAATATGCGCAAGTCTATATAAATACTTTATATAATAGTAACAAAAAAATGATATTGCTACGAAACTCTATACTAATTAAATATAATATAGTCTAAATGGACTTTATTAGATATAAGTAAATTTTATATCAGTGGTGCATTTAGCATCATAATTTCATGCCTGAATGCAAATTACAATGAAATCACGAATCAAGATCAATGAAAGAAAAAAAAATGCCCTAATGATGTAACTCATGTTTCATCATCATAAAAAAAATACAGTAACTGCGAATATAATTACATCTTTACGATTATCGTTTTAATTTTTTAATCGATCTCTTGTGTCCGCTGCTTAGTTTTCAGTATGCGAGCACTGCGCGAATTGACGTGCAACACTCCTATATTTAAGTTTGTATCATTAATTAAACTTATTTTATATTTTTATTCTAGGTAAGATAGTCCAATTAATATTTTACTTAGCTGTGTAAGAATGCAGCCAACCGTAAAATCAAGTCATCATAATGATATATGAATCGAAGAAAATTCTAATATCCACTTATTTACAGGCAAAGTATCTATTTATGAAACATGTACGACAACTGTATAATACGAAATAGAATGGATATAAAAATCAGCGAAGCTGGTGTATCAAATGGATTATACAAGGTACATTACTTTCTTATAACTCTGTAGAAATGTGATTCTATACAAAAATTATGAAAATATGAATTGATCAAGTAGAAAAAAAATATAATAAGCTATTATTTGTTTTACATTTATATTGTGTACCATTGCTTAAAATGATCAATATATATATACATCACTTTTTGATTTTTATTTTTATATACATGAATAATAGGACTTAATCCAGGAGTGGCGAACTTCTTCCCCGCCGCGGGTCGTATGATATCCTACTCCCTCAGTCTACCGATTTCCTTATCAAAAAAATTAGTTGCCACTCTGTGCATTCTTTTCCGTCGCAACGAACCATACAAGCTGCTTTCCCCATCTTTTTCTTTAGCAGCTAAAGCTAAAGTGAAGAGATTGATGCAATGATAGTGATCGCCCTCAAGAAAATAGGAGCACTAGCCATAACCGATCCGCTAAGTTCGCCTCTCCTGATTTAATCAATGAGTTAGTGATTGGTATTACATATAATCGTCGTTTTAGTTTTTGAAATAAAATTGCTTTCAAGTTCTGTTTCAGTCTCGTGATTTTTTTTCTAACATTATAATTATAAAATTTATTTAATCACAATCTGATATTCCTATGCTTCATAATTTTTACATTTATGGTAAAACATGTTATATTTTTACATTACATTTCTAATACAAGTAACGAGTTATAACTGGTTACGTATATATAATACAGAATCATTCATAAAGTATGCAAACTACAATGTAGAAATATAAAATGTACAATAGTATAAAATAATCTCATCTAAACCTCAGTAGTATAAAAAAAATTATGTTTACATCAATTAGTTAGTATATAAACAAGTTTTACTTTTATTTAAATCACATTATATTTCTTTAGTAGTTTTCAATAAATAAAAATACAAATGTTGCTTTACGGCGAAATATTTTTTTTAATCAAAAATATTTCGTAAGTAGCACTCGTAATATTAAAAACGATTTTAATTTATAAAGAAATAATTTATTTCAAAGTAAAATTAATGTTAGTAGTTATTTTCTGTATAAAATAGTTAGAAATTTTGTTTTATTTATATTAATTTCTTCACATATATTATAATATTCTTATGTTTTTTAACATCTTAAATACACATGCTTAACCATCCTACTATGAAACATATTCCACCTATTGGTGTTAGTTTATTATATTTTTTATCGCCAGTAAATGCAGAATAATAACAAGTTCCACAGAACAGTACTATTCCAGAAAGTAGAAACGTCGCAGCCTAAACAATACAATAATAATAAATTTAATAATATACATAACTGATATTAATACTTTAAAAAAGTTAAACATACCAAGTAACGTGCTCTACAAAAAGGTAATCCTAACATAGCTAAAGTATGAATAAAATGATAACGACTTGCAGTTTCAAATACTTGTTTTTGATCTTTTTCTAACAATTCTGAAATTAAATTATTTCATGTATATACTAAATATTATACTGAAAAATATAAATTTTTTTTAAGTATACATATTTTTTAAATATAAATAAAAATATTTCATTAAATTAATTACAACATAAAATTTTTTATGCACTGTAGAATATTATATTTATGTTGTATTAAAAAGATTAACAATTTTTTAAATCTTACTATGAGAACCATAAGCTCCAAGTATTACTGCTGCAGCACCATTCAAAGCAGCGATTTTAACAAATGGACCTGCATTTGCAGCTAACTTCCACAAAGGAGACATTTGTAATTCTGCTTTTGGTGTCAATCCTAATTGCCTTGGTACCTGAAAATAATTTTCTTTGTTTAATAAAATATTTTTTATATAAATATAAAAATTAAGTTGATAATACAAAAATAAGTTTGTATATAAAATGGTAAATATTAAAACGTATAATAATGTATAATATGAATTTCTAATTATATAAGAAAAATTCCATTACATGTTAGTTTTTATTTATTAAAATTATTTTAAAAACAATGTAGTATAAAAATGATGATGTGAAATATTCGAAAAATTTTTATAATAAAAGTACATTATAAATGTTAGAATATCATTAATTTCTTTTATATTTTTATTAAATAATAATTTATAATTTGTGATTTGATTGTTTTAGCTCTGTTAATAATATTTTACTACTTTCTTTATTTGATTGATCCCTCAGATTTTATTCAAATATTAATGTTGAAAAGTACTCTTTAAGAAGGTATATATCATAAAAAAAAGTGTTGTAAGAAATTATAACTACATTTGATTGTAATTGTAAAATATAAAATTTAAGGTTAGATATATAATTCAAATTTAAGTCAGTCCTAATTATAGCTACAAATTAAATCTAAATTTATCAATTAGATCTAAGCAAAATTAAAATTCAATTTTTTTATTAATAAATTACTATAAAAAAATATTACTACGGATTGCGTTAGGTTATATTAGATTTTGAGTTGAATTTAGCTGGTTTTAGGGACACATTTAAATTCAAATTTTATATTTTCTAACAAATTTTCTTACAAATAAAAGCATTTATGATTGCGATACATTCTATTAAGACAATTTTGCCATTATAGATAGCCTCTATCAACATATTGAAATTTGAACAAAATCTATAAAATAATAAAATATTATCATTCTGGCATTAATTTAACGTTCAAACATAATAAAACATTATAAATCTTTATTATTGAACTTACTGTTGCAATTGATGCCCAAATGTATGATGCAGATTGTCCAATTAAACTAACCTGAGCCAAAGGATTGAAATAATACATTATATTTTTACATTTATTAAGACAAGCATACAAATATAATTTATTTCATTTATATCAATATACAATCTATTTATCCAATAATAACTTTGTCAAAATTATTAAAAATGCTAACTTTAAGATACTATTATCTACACTTCATGTAACAAATCGAGTCAGGGGAAGTACACAAATCACGTGATTAAAATTTAGGGAAAACAGGATTGATCTATAATTCTGATATATTATAAAATAAAAAAAAAAACTATTTTTTTCAAATATTAATTTCTGAGGTAGATTGAACATATATTTATGCTTAATTAAATACATCACATTTAACAGGTGAGTTTAAATATGTTTTATAATGAAACGAAACTGTCTAAAAACTATATTTTATTAGTAATTATTACCAATATATTGTGGATACATTTCAAAATCACTAGAAATGAAAGAAAGGAAAAAGGGAAAAAAGAGCATAATTGGTAAAAGTAACATTTTGCAAAAAAAACTAAAAGAAAATTTATATGGGATTGTATTAGGAAAACTGTGCCTACATTTACAATTACAATTTTTTAAATTAATGATACAAATACGTTTAATAGAAATTCATTTTATTGTATCTCATAGTTGTATTAAATACAATATAATTTAGTTATTTTCGAACTAATTCAAATATCGATGAAGATTGATGTGGGAATTGCTGCTTGATTTTTACATTCATGTATGTTTGTGTTTGGAATTTTGAAAAATTGTTGCCCATTACATTGTTGCCACACATTAATCCAGCTGTAAATTGAAAAAAAGATAAATTTAGAAATAATATTTTAATAATTATATATACTAGAAATATATTTGTAAATATATTGTAAAAATAACTCAAATTTTATACCTTCTTGAAACCAATATCAGCAGCATATTCTCTAAAGCATTGTCGACAAATATTTAAACCATATTTGCGAATCAATCCATGTCTATTTGCACAAGCGCGGCTATAAAGTAACAATACGATTACTCATATAAATAAATTATGCTAGTCTGTAAAGTAATGTAACATGATTATTTACATAAATAAATTATAACCTCAATGTGTATCGTGCATAGTATACACATTGAGGTTATAATTGAAAACTGAAGAAAACAGTTTTTCTAATTAAAATAATTTATCTCTTGACCTATAATGACAATATAATAATTCATACTTTTAAATAATTTATACTAAAAACTAAAAGAATATATTTATGTTCTGGAAAACATAACGTTGACACGCGGTGAAATACATTCTTTGTTATTTTGTGATATAAATTTATTTATAGATTTATTTATAGATAATTTATAGACGAAAATATAATAAAATATAGTAATACTGACCAGGATCTAGATCCTTGCCCATATTTTCGTGGATGTGAGTACCAAATATTTTGAAAACCCATTTCTCTTTTTGCAGAAATGCACTTGACGACTTGCGAAGCGAAAAGAAGCGACAGAAATGTTGAAAAATGCGTTTGGGCACAATACTACATTACAATGCTACACTAGCGTACTCTAACTTTTCCCGCCAATATTTAAACAATTTCTCAATATAAACATCTCATAATATTAAAAAAAACTGTTTATTATAATACACTTTTGTATTTATATAGAAAATATATACTATATATATTAATAATAGATAATAGATATACAATTTGGTAATAGAATAATGCCTTGCGAACTCTCGCTATCTACTTTACGTTGAGGCAACTTTCTTTACGCACATAGATCTTGCCTCATTAACTGACCAAATTCGGGAAAGATAATACTATAATTTTAAACTGAAAAACCTTTATTATTGAAAAATAGCTTTTTTTCACGATTTATTTCATTTTAAATTATTTACAAAACATAAAACATTTCAAAAAAACAGAGTACAACACGTATAGAAATTTACGTATAGAAACCGGTTTTAAGAAATTATGCTTTCATTAGGAAGTAGGTGGTATAGCGGAGAAAATTACGGTACTTATCGGACTACGACACAGTGGTGTAAACACAAGTATACTATGTTCTTCTGCTATTGTTAACAAATGATATTAAAATTATATGTTTAACTATGTCTAATAAACAGGTTTGTAAACTTTATTGATAGTTGCATGATTATTTCAATCATTTCAATAAATTGAAATAATCAGCTTAGAAACTTTTACAGAATGCTGATCAACGTACAATATATACTCAAATGATGAATTTAAAACTGAAAACAATTTTCAAGATGTTCTTATATTCTGCAATAGTTCCAATAATTTTATATTGTTTTTTTTTATACTTCTTATATTATCAAGAGAACTTAGTAAATGTACAATTAGGAATGGAAGAAATGGAAGAAAAGAATCCACTATATCGAGTATATGCGAGAAGCAACGACACTGGATATTTAAAACATGTATTTCTCGTATTGGAACGTTTGGGATTTAAACAAACCAACGATGCATTCAATTGGGATTTACTATGGGCGCATGACTATCCATTTAGAACTTTAAGTTCTACCTTAAAGAAATTGAAATCTTATCAGCGCATTAATCATTTTCCCGGTTGCGGATATATCACGAATAAGGTAGACTTATCAACGACGGAAGGCCGCTATATTTTACCAGCATTTAAAATACCAGAACAAAACAACGCATTTTTGCTATATGCTAATCAACATCCCGAGAAGATATTTGTACAAAAGTCGAATGATCATCGTGGTATCAGTATAAAAAACGTGAGCGAAATAAATATTACAGGAACTGGATCTTTTGTACAAGAATTTATACAACGACCATTTCTTGTAGATGGGTACAAATTTGATATTGGTGTATACACTGTGATCACATCCGTCGATCCTCTTAGAGTATATGTGTACAAAGGTGATGTTCTCTTTAGATTTTGTCCTGTGAAATATTATCCATTTGATTCTGAAGTTTTAGACAAGTACGTAGTTGGCGATGATTACTTGCCAATTTGGAATGTTCCATCTTTGAAACACTATTACAGTAAACTGAAATTTTCAATGAAAGATTCGTTTGACGCGTATGTACGTTCGCAAGGAAAAAATCCAAAAAAAGTTTGGAATGGTGTATACGAAGCAATAAGAGAGATTACCTTGTCAAAAGAGAACTATATTAAAGAAGCTGTAAAACATTTTGGAAATGGTAGAAATTTTTTCGAATTGATCAGAATTGATTTTGCTCTTGATGAAGATTTAAATATTTACACCATGGAAGCAAATATGTCTCCAAATTTATCTTCAGCGCATTATCCTCCAAACCAATTACTTTACGAACAAGTCATATTTAATTTATTTTCCTTAGTTGGCATAGGACAAAGAATGAGGAAAAATTCTTTAAAACCAAGGTCTTATTAAATTTTGTATTACAATTAAACTAAAAATTCAAAGTATGCACTGTTACAATTAATATATTTATATTTTTAGGAACAGAATGGAAGAAAAAATGGAAGTAGCTGACAAGAATATAATGGTTTTGCCAGAACTTTGTATAAAATGTAATGATTGTTTTCGTGTAGAATGTCAACTATGTAGTCCTTGTTTTACACCTGAAATTAAACTGATTTTGTCTCAAAGTTACTTAGAACATCAGAATAAAATGGATTTTCAAAGAATCTTTCCACCTTCTATAGTAAGTTTTCTTTTAAATATTCATTTTATTTAATATTAATTAAATTATTATTATTTTCAGACAAAAGATATGATATTAAAAGATTACACATTAAAAAATCAGTTACTTGTCAGATGGTACCAAGGCAAGTGTGAATTAGATCATTCATGGTGTTGACAACTACATATTTTTAGAATTTATTAATTTATATGATGCATGTATATAAAATAACCTACCAACTGTATGATTACTGACATATTATATTTTGTATCAAATCAAAATAGAAACTAAAATTTATTCTTTGATTTATTAGTTAAATAAGAAAATAAAATTGTTAAATTTTCATATTTTTAATATTTATGTTTCTTTCTTTTTACGACTCTTTTTCATTTTTGATTCAGGTGCATTTGGATTTGTACCTTTATAAAATTCTTTTAATAATATCATTGCTTCATTATCTCTGGTACCACCTACTATTTTTGTTCTTGAATTATAAAGTTTTGGTACTTCAAAAACACTAATACATCCACCAAAACGATCATTCCTACAACCATATATAACATTATGTACCTGCAATTGACATAATGCAGACATGCACATTATACATGGTTCTACAGTAACAATAACATCAATATCATAAAAAACACTTTTGTAGTCCAAATTTTTTGTCTTACAAAATTCTAAAACTTGATCTATACAATTGATTTCTGCATGTCGAGTTGCATTGCGAGTTTTATTAACTGTGTTATTACCTACAGCAATGACATTACTGTTGTATACAAATAAACACCCAACTGGAACTTCACCAACTTTTAATGACTCATTTGCCTTTTGTAAAGCAACATCCATCCAACTTAAAATATCCATTGTACTTTTTTTGTGTTCTAATAACTTTAACTTAACAAATTTTTATAAAAATACAAACACACACACACATATACAGTAGATTATAAAATAATAGCTACAGGAATTTGCAAAGTAATATAAATAACATAAATTCTACAGTAAGGTAACATAACTTCTACTGATGAAGAATAAAATTTTTTCTATTTTTCTTGTCAAGGTATTTTAAACTGTAAAACATTCAAGTAATCCAAACTCACTCAACTTTTGTGTTGCTTTCTCACTCCAATTTTTATTATTCACAGCACGTGGACTTGGATGAGGTAAGCATAAAACCTAAAAACATTATAAAGTTAAATATACTTTAAATACTTATTTTAAATAAAATTTTACTGACTACCTTCACAGGTAATTTTGAAGACTGAACTACTAATTGCGCTCGTTTTTCTGCGTATCCGCCAATGCCAATCACAATTTCAACTTTTAAAATACTGATAGTTTTTGCCAAAGCCTTATCACAAGCAGCATGTAATGTTTGTACCTCTGGTGCCTAAGAAAAACAAATAAGAGATTTATATACATAAATATGATTATAAATAATAGATAGGTAATATATAACTGCCTTCAGTTCTGCTGGTGTAATATTGCAGCCTTTTTTATTCATTAACGCAATAGGACAATAGTTATGTATATATGCGTGCTTAAACAATTTTTCAGGACTTTTGCATAATTCTTGAAAGAGACCCCATAATCTTTTCCCACTGACTTCACTACGGGTACATTGAAATCCAGTTACTTTCCTACTTGGTTGTTCTTTGGCTGGTTTTCCAACTGGTCCTGAAATTTTTAACCAATCGCGAACCATATTTATCTCTCCAAATGGAACACCAGTTTGGACCATACCCCAAGGGCCAGGATTCATTCCAAGAAATAATATTTTCTTAACAGTCTTACAATACTTCTCTACGTACATAGTGTGTATATTAAATGCATACTCAAGAGGATTATAAACATATTCTACCGGTGAACGGAATGTAATTTTTCCAACTTCAATAGCCAAATTCTGTTCGAGTGATAACAATTGTTGAGAAACATTTTCAAGTGATACATCACTTGTAATTATACTATCGTTTTCTTTCTCTACATTGTCTTTGTCTTCTAATTTCATTCTTTTGGGATTAATATCTACTAAATCACTATCACGTCTTGCTTTAACTTTCCTAGAACTTGACATTATGATGATTTCTTTAATACAAACTTTGTTATCGTTGTTGTCGTTATAAATCGTTTTTAAAAATTTTGTGACAGAAATCTAACGAGATGAGATCTATTATGAGATCTATTTAATGCATTTTAAAAATGTTTTATACAAATACTCTTACACATAGCACAATAGTCGTTTGAACTTGGACTTTCACAAGGAAGTGACCGTTCATTCATCAGATAGAGAAAGAAAAATATAGTGAAACGAATAACAGGATGAGTAAAAAAGAGAAGAAACATAACTAACAGAACTAACCTTCACTGACTTCTTTTACATTAATATACAATTATAAAATTATTAATTTATTAATGACTGTAAATAATATTGTAATAATGATGGACTTAACAATTGCAAATGTAAATACCAATCGCATTTGACTTTCTACTTTTGAACTTGTTCTTTAATTTTAATCAGTAGTAATGATTGGAGCTTTGTCTCGGCCAATGAACAACCGTAGAATGTATTCTATGAAAATATAAAAACTAGTAGCGTAAAATTACGCATGTTAGCTGTTGATAAATCCGAATAATCGTAATAAGTACAGATTTATTTAGAAAGAAAATGAAATAAAGTGGTACATATGATCGTGTATAGTTTATTATATATGTATGTACATGTTACTTGTTACCATGAGTAATGTCGGTTAATTTTTAACCTTAATCTTAACCTCAACATCGGTTGAGTAACAGCGGTGCAACATGGAAAATCAAAACGGAATGACAGTTAAAAGCAATAATCCTGCTCCCACAGTGGAACAGATAAATGCTGATCGTATAACACAGGTATTTATTTGCTAATCTATTTTATTATATGAATTATACATATTATTTCTTTATTATAAAAAAATATGTTTACACATCTATTTTAATAAACAATAAACAATTACAGCTTGCAAATAAGTATTGGGCGCCGCATACAATGGATTCACATCTTTCATTTAGTTCTCAAATAGTAGAAGATATTTATGTCCAAGAAATATGCGCGTCTAAATTCTCTATTCGAAGAATCATGATGTTAGAATTCAGCCAATACCTAGAAAACTTCCTATGGCCGAATTACAATGCAAAAACTGCAACTCGTGCTCACACCATGTCCATTGTTGTCATGGTTAATGAGAAATTTCGAGAAAGGGTTCAAGTTTGGGAGGCATTTGAAAAAAGCCCTGAACATTTTCCTGAGTTCTTTCAAAACGTTTTGGAAGCATGTCTTGAAGAGAGTATAATGGACTTTGATTTGAAGGAGCAAACAGCATTGATTGTTTTCTTAAATCATTGTTTTAATTCCATGGAAGTATTACTGGTTAGAGAAGAAGTGAAAAGACTTGTGTCATTATCTATGTGGATTTCACTGCAACAAGGTCGTAGAGAATTGGAGTTCAGAAAATATCCAAAGTGGAGAAAGTACTGGAAAGTCATAAGGAAAAAGGATAATCCTCAATACAAAGAGAAGTTAGAATGGGAACGTAAATTTTTACACAAATTGATGATAAAATTTATGACAATATTGGAAACAATATCAGAAGAAGGTAAATTAAAATAAAAATCTAGACTATTTTGTATGGCTCGAAAATATTTTTACAGCATAATATTATAACTTAGTATTTTTCAATAGGACCACTTTTATCAGATAAGGTACGATATTGCGAGAGATTTCTCGAGCTGGTAATAGATTTAGAAGCTCTATTACCAACTAGACGGTTTTTCAATACAGTTATGGACGATTGTCATTTGGTAGTAAGGTGCCAGCTATCCAATTTATTACATCGCCCGGAAGGTGAATTATTTGGCCAGGTGAGTCTTTTTTCTTAAAATTTTTTAATCAAATAGGAAAATGTAATATGTTTAAAAACATATATTTGTTTTATAAAAATGGTACACCATTTACAAAAGTCGTGTTTATACAAATATAAATATTATATTTTAATTAAAAGTAAAAAATTCTTAGAAGTAAAAGATTCCTTAAAACAAAATATTTTTATAAAAAAATGATAGTTGTAATGATAATATTTATGGTTGTCTATATTCATTGCGATAAATTAATTGAATATTTTGTATAGATATGTACAGATAAGTGCACATTTTTGTAAGGCATAAAAAGTTCTCTTTCAAGGCACTTAAAAAATGTTTCAAAATAGCTAAATATACAATTAGTATTGATGAATTTAGATTTGTATGATAAGAGTAATGAAATTATCAACAATGATATGTATGTTATATTTTCCTAAAACGAATAATTTTGTTAATTTTAAGAATTTTTGTAGATATCATTATATACAATGTGTTAACTTGCTATTTATGAGGACATTATATTTTTGCCTTGATAAATCGTGCATTTATTAACATAATCCAATATTCCTTGTCATATATTTGTGATAAAGCATTGTTATAAATGTGCTTCTCACTCAATATGTTCAATCAAATGTGTTCCTCATTTGATATGTTCAGTCAAATGTGCAAAATACAATAAATTAACTTCAATTATCTTGTGAGATTGAATTTCATAGTGAGCTGTACGATTTAATAATTCTTTAATATCCCGCGTTGATAGCAGTCATTTCTTCGCCCCAGTCAAGACCCTCAATGTTTTCCCCTGAATTACAGCAGTTGCACGTTTTACCAAGCAAAAATGTAACTCTTCTCTGTCCAAATACGCAAACATAAAGTATTAGAATCGCTTGCAGTAAATTAATGACGACATGACAGTACTCTAATGTCTTGTAATTCAGTTGCGATAGCAAAAGTGACAGCCAACCGATACTCATTATCGTAAACAAGAAAACAAACATCCTAAAGCTGTATTTCATTTTATGATGAATTCGACCGTATGTGCTCATTCGTTTAATCCTGTTGGCGGTTGTTAGCGCAAAGCATAAGTCGATCATTATTGTAAATGCGATCGACGTAAATAGCACGGAAATGCCTAGCCAACCGATCGTTTCCTGAGGTGGATATATCATTCCGCCAACGACAGGCTTGTTAGTCTCTAAAGCAAAATGTGCAAAAATCGCAGTACCCGCTATGCAAATCGTCGAACCCCAAACGTACGTAGAATAGTAACAATATTTCCTCCCGTCGGTTACTCTTAGAAATACATTTCGCGAACGAAACGTGTTCCACACGTAATAACCCAAGGCATTCAGCCAGAAAAATGCAGCTAACAAGGAGACGTACATGACGGTATCTGAAAAAAGAAAAGGAAAATAGGTATATTTCTATAAGAAACTAAATATTTTTTTCAATTGGAAGTATTTTAAATGCAATTGAAATGTTTGTATTTTTATATTTCATACGTATTTCGTACCGGCAATCATAAAACTGACGTGATTGCCGAATTCCGTAAAGATCCTGACCGTAGACGCAGATTGACCGGCTATAAGGCACAGAGTCATGCTAGTTATCATATTTCCCACAAGATCACGCAGCTGCGGTAGAACGAAATAGACAACCGCGACAACCAGGTAACTGGCTATTGATATTGCGTGGAAGGTAGGATCGATCGCGTGTTTCATCAAATAATTCGTGTCGGACCATTTGACAACCACGTCGGGTACGCAGATCATCGCGTATGTCGCTACCAGTCGATCTCTGCTCAAAATCGCTTTGTCAGCGCAGTAATGTCCGAATGGGTAGTCGTAATGAATAGAAATCGTGTCGAGATCATCCTCGTCCATCGAATCGGCATCGTCGAATTTAAATATACCATTGTACTCCTGGCTTCCCTTCGTCAAGTCGGTGGTGTAGTGCCGTAACACGCCAGTTGTCAATATCGCGAGACGATCCTCGCCGGATCGATAATGATACACGTTCCATTGATGCTCGTTGGATTGACATTTCGGCCTTCCGATCTTCAATTGATAACTCGGTTGTACCGGCCTGTTCCTTGATATACCGTTGACCTTTTCCTCCACAAATTCCGGCTTCCACTCCGTCTCGTTCGTTTCCGTCAATGGCGTGCACGTGTCGTCGACAAGAAGCTCGTTCTGCTCGCAACACTTCGCCACGCTGATTAAACTCGCTCTGTCGTCTGTGCTCGCGGGAAGGGGACAATTTGTCCCCAATGTACCGATAACGATAAGCAACGCACTCGCGAGATAATACATGTCATCGAATCGGCACTGCAGTTCCTACTCTCGTACCTTTGTTTCTCGTGCATTGGTTCCTCTTTGTTCGTTCGTTAGCTAACTTTCAGCCTTTCGGTTTGGCTCTTAAATCGATCTCTTCGAGGGCTGCCTCGATATTACCTGGCCGCGTAGCGTTGTTACTCACTCGTTCGCATCGTAACGCAACGATGACGGACTTCTCGTGTGTTCATCGCCATACCTGACAATGCCGCCCGCGGTGGTTACCCGCCTAGCGAGATCTACCCCTGCCATACCCGCCGCCATCGCGTCGCATCCATTCCCATTCTCTCGCACTACCTCTCTCTCTCTCTCTCTCTCTCTCTCCTTCGTTCGTTTGCTCGCACGCTGGCTTGCTTACTCTCTTTTTCTCTTTCTCCCTTCCCCGTGGCTGTCTCATCTCGCTCTCCCCTTCCCTCTCCCCGCTACTCATCTTTACCTTTCTCGTTCACTTTGCACTTTGGCTTCGCTGTCTCCTCTCATATTTTACTCGTATTTTCGCGTTAATTCAATTTGTGCGACGGTTCTCTGATTACTGACTCCACGCCCCAGCACACGCGCGTAATATAGTCGTTCGTAACGCGCCTATCCACATTCATGCAATCGTGCACAATTAGTTGACGCTTTGCTATTTAGTAACTCGCGATTCTTTCAACGATTCCTACATGAGATGAGGCTCGACTATTCGATATATATATCGTGTGAACCGAGCATACGTAATAATTGCAATGTTTACGAGTGTCACACGAGATCTAGACTTGTGCTTCACGCACACGTGTCTCAGCTATATTGCACAATCGTTCCGTCCTTGAAACTATCAAGCATTTCTTAGTTTTGTATTTTAGTTTTTGATTGGTTCAAGTCTCGTTTACAGGGAGTTGCAGTCGAAAATTTGTAAAATTTTAGGTTTTTATCATTTAGCATCGCAAAGAAGCGGTCAACTAAAGGAGATATGTTTTTTTTTTTATTTCGATCGATTCAATTTATGTACAAGCGAGATTGAAACAAGAAATTTTCTTCGACGTGAGCAATTGATCACATGCCACATATCATCACAATAATGTGTTTATTCGATGATAACGATATAACTTGCTTTATCATTTAACACGTTTATTTTTTACGAAGCAATTTATCACACTTGTTCAATGTACAAGCTGTAAAACGAGTTTAAAAAAAAAAAAAATTGAAAGCGGACAATGCTCACTCGAGTTAGACTCTAAACTATTCTATTGTATTGTACCCTACATAAATTAAGGAATAAAAAAAGTATTCTAAAGTTGCCCGTAATCCGAACTTAAAGTTCAAAGAATCGTCTTGTGCTATCGCTGAGGCATAAAAAAACTCACATTTCTTTCTCGTTGGAGCACCTTTGCTTTACTAAAATATTGATCTGTTCGCGTGCAAAACGTCATATTGTATGTGTGTGCGTTTGTGTGTCACGCAATGCAAATGCAATTCTTATCTTGGCATCGTCGATAGTAGAGCATTACTCATAGTAATGTGGGTAACCACTCAATATACCTCGTTGTTCTTTTGCACCATCCTCGTTTATCGCGTCTTCGCACAACAGACTACTTGATTACTCGCGCACATTGCTTTGTTTAATCATCCTAATAGTTTCACGCAACGAAGAATACGATCGTTTCAATGCGGCGCAGCGCAACGATGATCTAGTTTCTACACTGTATCATTTCACACACCGTAGATTTCTCTCTGATCTTTTTTTCTTTGTTAAAAAATAAATTTTTGTTTTTCTTTTGAAAATTCGATTGGCGCAACGACTTTTACTTTTGTGCGAAATGGATTTAATTTTTAATTCTACGTAAATATAGAAAAAAATATGGAATTCGTGCAAATTAATATTAAAATTGGCAAGATTTTTCATGCCAGTGGCGCTTAATTTATACTTAATTGACTTCTTCGTTCCTATTAATTCTCTTTTTCCTTACGTTTATTTTAACTAGAAGATACTTCGATTTTGTTCGCTAAGATGCTGAAAGATATCCTGCCAGTTCCAAATAAGGGGAAGACGAATAATAAATATCTCTAATGTTCCGATATACGTGGTTCTAACGTTCACGATGCGATATCAAGTAACAAGTTTTTAATGGCTTAAAGACGTCAGAAGTACACGTAATTTAAAGTGAATCGTCATCTCGGAAGTGCCGCGTCAGTCGACTAGAATAAGAAAGTTTGATACCGAACGTTCTCCGGGAGGATATTAAGGATTTTATCCTCAATGGACAAAATCCTTAATATAAAAATTACCATGATGAATTGTTAGGTGTTTTTTCACGCAAGCGAAAACGTGACGTGCAATGCCGATGAGTTCCTTTAGCTAATCTACAGATCGGTAAAAATCGCAATCAATCGGTAGTATAGTAATTACGACGTTGCAATTAACGCGATACCTGTTCGCTGACAAGACAACATTTCTAGAGATTCTTAATCAATTATAAACGTATATCTCACGCATTCGTTATAGAGTATTAAATTCTACGCGGTTTTTGTACGATTCTGTTGCTTAAATATAGGAATAATAATTCTTTGTCTCGTTGTCATTACCCGCGATTACCTTCGACTAATCGAACGTGTATAGATACATGATAAGAAATTATACGTCCCATTACGTCTGGTATTAACCACAATGGAGAGGAGGGGGAAGAAAAGAATTGTTCTCGTAAACACACTAGTCATGTTGCGATAATTCGACTTCTTCGGGTAGCACCTCCTCGCACTCTTCGTCCTCGTAGACCGTCCAAGACTTTGGGAAGTTAATTCCACAAGGTTTCTTCTTCGCCAGCAGCTTCCTGACTCGCTTTCGCATCGCGACTAACAGAAGGAATATTATGAAACCTTGCAGCGCGTTCAGTATGTCCATCGGCATCCTAAATTGCAGTCGAAAGTCAAAATTATGTAATCGAGCGTTGATGCGTTGACTGGTAATTTTTAGCAATTAAAAGCTGAAAGTGAACAACCTCGACGGTTGTGATTCACATTTCGTTTCGGGGGAGGGAGACAGATGGAAATTACCAGAAATCGTGTTTGGTATGATCGGCATACGAGAGCACCTCGAAGATCCATGTCACCCCCATGACGAATATCAGTTTGACGTAAAGCAGGCATTTAAAACGTAGCGCTCGTAATTTGCTTCCGTTGTAGTCGCGATACTGATGCCACAATCGCCAGCCAGTTAAACCAAGGTAGATAACGTTCAACGCCAATAAAATAGCGATTGGCCCGTAAAAATACGCCCACGTTTGATCGTGGCCTGTAACAACATAGACGACAAGTCGTTAAACAGGACAACGACAAATGTCATTAAAGGATCGTTAAGCTTTTTAAAAATACCGCTGAACCAACAGCTTTGCTCTCCGAAACCGGGCTTCAGGTGTTCCCCATTTGCGTGGTGAGTGACCAGTGTCGCAATCAGGAAGCACAACGGTCCACCCCAACCGATAATAGAGTAGACGATGAAAAGTGACTTATCTTTAATTATGAAATCTTGAAACCTTCGAAAGATAACGAACAATCAATACGAATATGAATGGGGCTCGTCGGCGGCTTTAGGCGTTAGGTTTTATTGACTTACCAAACTGTTCTCCACACGTTGAACGAGACGATGTTTAGCCAGAAGAAAACAGACATAAAGCCGAGATATAAAACGAATCCTGGAAGAATAAACGAACGATTAATTTCGAAGATCCCGTGGCGTAAGCGTGAATACAAACAAAATCACGTTCGCTAGCATCTCCAGTACCTAGAAAGACGCATATGTGATAGTCTTCCTCGTTTGATGGCCTCAAAATCTGAATGGAAAGGATGATGTAACTGACTGCCAATGACGTGACTACGGCCATCATCGCTTTATCTTGAACCTCCCTTAATTCTGGCAGTAAAATGTAGATAGCCAGCGTGGCGATCAAGAATATAGCCGATATGATACTGAGGGCGCAGAACAATATGTTCTTCCACGTACCATTGTACGCGCTGTATTCATCGAAGCATAACAGAGCGACTTGCGAACCCGTTTCCCGCTTTGCCACGCAAAATCTGTCAGCAGGTCAACATATTTGCATTCTTTTTTTTTTTTATATTCCAAAGCTAGGATAGAAGATAAAATTTCTCAATGGAGAACATTATATATATATATATATATATATATATATATATATAAAATGTAATTATAAATATATATAATATAATTATAAAGTATAACTATAAGTATAATTATAATTATAATATAATTATAAAGTATAATTATAATCATAAGTATAATTATAAGTAACTTTAAAAGTATAATTATAAATATATAAAATATATATATATATATTTTTCCACGAGATTTATATTTAGGTACGATTTACATTTATCGTTTGATTTCATTCTGCGTGTTTCACGTGATAAGCATCCTCGGTTTGAAGCGTTTAAAATTTCGTAGCAGTTCAAAATTTAAACACAAAATTTTAAAATTTAAATGAACGGATACACGTCACGGTCCTCTGCGATTCAACGAAAATTCCAGTTGAGTAATTAGAAAGTACATTGGGAATAATGTCGTTTACCTATCCGCCGTTATATTTATGGGATTCGTGTCCGACAGTTGTAGCCATGTTTTCTCGTGTTCCTGCATCACGAGGAATTTGTCCTCGGGGTCTACCTCGGGGTCGATCAGATACCAACCGGACGAGCATGTGAGCTTAATCGAACTACCATCGGAACAGTTCAGCGTGGTCAACCATATAAAACCATCCGAACAGCAGTTGATGTCGGTCGATGCCTGGCTCCGTGAGATCGTCAACGTTAGTAGACCGATCCATAGCAGACCTAAAAAAAAAAAAGAAAAAGGGAACAATTTGTTCCTCGATCACCTTCGATTGTGAAATTTCCCTTGTTCGTAGAATTATTTTGATTGCACGTTTGATTTGCACGGGAAATTCTTCCGAAACGTTTCTTTTTTTTTTTTTTTTTTTTCTTTTTTTTCGCGGGAATCTCTCCATCGTACGATTTCTGTGTACATAAATAACGATTAAAGATACGTTTGTGTATCCGAATAAGGTTCGTTTACTTCGAAATCGTGACGAGTAACATATATTTTGTACCGATAAAACAACTTGTGAAGGCGCGCGCGCGTGTGTGCGTGTGTATCGTCACGATATATTATCACAGCGATTTCCAATATCTTTATCTTCCCTTGCGATAGACATCGTATTAGAAAGCTTGTTGATCTAGTAGCTGAACGATACGATGAAAACGACGATTCAGAATGAAAGTATCGAGCAGATAGATAAACCATGAAAAGGAACAAGAAGAGAGATACTTAACAATGTTTAATCTCAATATCCTTCGTGCTCGTCGTTTGCCCTGGCCATGCGAGGAGAACACAAATAATACATTTAGCAAAAACAATTAGCTCTTTGTTCTCGATAAGAGCTAATTGTAGATGTATCGTAGAAAAATGTCTCCCTCCCCCCGCCCCGTTATTGGCAATTGAATGTTGGCGTACTCGAAAAGCACGTTCGATCTCGCGACGAGAGGGAACGAAATAGTCTCGCGTTTAAAGAAACGCGATTCGGTTGTAGTAACCTAGTTCAGTGTGCAGCTGTGTGTACACGTATGCAGTATGAAACGATTGCATTGAGAAGAAGAAGGGATGCTTATGCCTCTGTTAGCGAGAATGTTCTTTATGCCTCTCTTCTTGCCTTCCTCAATGCCTCTGCTCACACGAACACCATTGCGCTCTTTTTTTTTTTTTTTTTTGTTTTTCTTCTTCATTGAGTCGCGAGCCACGTGCAGCACGCGTATTCTCTTATTTTTTTCCCCCCCCGATTATCGCGACATTAACACGGCTAATTCGATTCACATTCGCGATTCGCTCCCGTAATGGAGCATTGTCTCTGTCATTGTTCGTTGTGACTCTGCGACATGTGTGTATTTCGTTTAAACGTATGCACAATCTCGTTGATGGTTACAGAATGCGTATTTCGTATTTCGTTTCGTGTCGCTCGGTAATAATTATCTGAGGGAAAGTGACTCGAAAATTTCGTCAAACGCGAGTGATGAAATTATGAGTCGTTGATTTCGTATTTTTAGAATTTCTTACTTAGCGATAAGAAGGAACATACATGTAATTTTAAAGGAACATATATTGCATTTTGCAGATTTCAGTAACGAAAGTTTGTAAGACAAAACGTTTCAATCGTTTATTCGCGATTAGTGTTATTACACGCCATACACAAGCATATCTATGATTTGCTGCTCCTAGATTCTTTTGTATGCTTTTGTATCAGTTGCTTTAATCGCGATCGATGAAAGAAAAAAAATGTGACAGTAAACACGTAAACATCGTTTTCCTCCTCGAGATTTCCCGCGTGATGCAACGCGTATTTCTTGCAAACGCAAAATTTCACGCTCGTTTCTCGAACCGTGGGTGGCCGTTCCGTCTAATAATCTATTAGAAATTCCCGAAGGCAGGTGTGAACAGAAATTCTCGACATGTTGCATGTCGAATGTTCGTTACAGCAAAAAAATTAACGTGAGTTTTATGAGGTTCGATTATTTACCATAACTGAATCATTAACTAGTGCTCGTGGAACAATACATTTCGCAACGATGTCGCTACTTCTCCTCGATGATTCGACGAAATTTCAAAATGAACTACAAACTAAGAGTTCGACGTTATTAATATTAAATGCAACTGAAACCATCATATCTATTTGGATAAGAAGAGACAAATAAAGAATAAAGAGATATCGTACCTTTGACTGGCAACGTGCCCGGACGCCTGTTGTAGCTCACGTTTAACAACATCATCTCCCCAATTTTTATTACTTCATTTCTTCATCCACTGCGAAACGAAACTTGTTTTCGCGAAATTCACCGAGTCTCAGCCAGTAGTCTGGTCCAATCCCATCGAATCGCGTGCACTTGATGATCGTCGCTGTTGAAGATGTTCAAAGTACAGATTTTCTCCCTCTCTCTCTCTCTCTCTCTCTCTTGTTTTTTTTTTTTTTTTTTTTTTAGAGAGGAGAGA